>NC_069499.1:250654490-250954490 GCF_027579735.1 Bombina bombina | reverse complement strand
CATTCTACCCACTTAACAATCTTAGCATATATTCCAAGGCAATACATTTTGTGAATAAGTTTGTGTGGGACGGTGTCAAATGCTTTGCTAAAGTCTAGATATGCAACATCTACGGCTCCTCCCTGGTCTATTATTTTAGTTACATGGTCAAAGAAATCAATTAGATTAGTCTGGCATGATCTTCCAGCAGTGAAACCATGCTGTCATTTGTCTTCTAAGTTGTTTGCCTGAATGAAAGATACAAGTGTTTCCTTTAAAAGAGTTTCCATTAATTTCAGTGCAATTGAGGTCAAACTGGCTGGCCTATAGTTAGCAGAATCTTCCCTACTACCCTTTTTATGAAGAGGGACTACATTGGCAATTTTCCAGCCTTTTGGAACAACTCCTGTTAGAAGTGACTGATTAAATAAATTAGCTAATGGAGTAGCTATTACGGATCGAAGTTCACTTAGAACCCTTGGATGAATATTATCTGGACCCACAGACTTATCTACTTTTATTTTTGATAAAGCCCTTGAAACCTCTTCCTCTGTAAAAAGAAAAGTACTACTCCCATTATTATTTACAGTAACATCCCTTAATAGAATCTCACTATCTTCACCATCTGTTGTAAAGACTGAACAAAAGTAATCATTTGAACAGTTTGCCATTTGTTTATCTTCTTCCACTACTCTATCATCATTCTTGAGTCCAACTATCCCTCTGTTAGTTTTTCTCTTTTCACTGATATATCTAAAGAAGGTTTTGTCACCGTTTTTTACAGATTGTGCTATTTTCTCTTCTGCATCAGCTTTAACCTTTCTGGTTAACTGCTTTGTCATCTTTTGATGGGTTATCCATTTTTCTTTATCCTCTTCTGAGCCAGTGAGTTTGAATTTTTTATAGACTGTCTTTTTTGTCTTAACTGCATGTGCTACTTCTCTTGAAAACCATATTGGTTTTCTTTTTATTTTACAAACAAGCCTAATACAGTGTTTAGTTGCATCTAGAATAGCATTTTTAAAATATTCCCACTGTTCTTTTACTCCTGTAATCTGTGCCATCCCTTTTAGGGATTCATCTAGGTATCTGCCCATGTAAGAAAAATCTGTTGATCTAAAGTCTAAGACTTTTGTTTTACTATGGTTGCACAGTACCTTTGCCTGAATATTAAACCATACAGTCTGATGATCACTAGAGCCTAAGTTCTCACCCACATACACCTCAGATACTATATCACTGTTTGTAAATACTAAATCTAATATAGTTCCTTTACGTGTTGGTTCTTTTACTAGTTGCTCAAGAGATTCCCCTTGTAAAGATTCCAGGATATATTTACTTCTAGTTGATTTGGCAACAGGTACTTCCCAGTCTACATCAGGCATATTAAAGTCCCCCACTACTATAACATTGCCCTTCATTGTAATTTTGACTATTTAGTCAATGAATAAATTGTCTGATGCTTCATCCTGTAATGGTGGTCTATATACTACTCCTATTCTACACCTGTTTCCCTTCAGTTTCTATAGTTACCCAAACACTTTCTACATTGTCATTTTTTTCTACAATTTCAGTTACTTTAATATTGTCTTTCACGTACAGAGCAACTCCGCCCCCTTTTTCCCTACTCTATTTTTTTTAAACAAGATGTAACCAGGTATGACTGTTTCCCAGTCGTGAGAGTCATTGTACCCTGTCTCTGTTATAACTACTAAATCCAATTTATCTTGAATCATTATTGCAGTAAGTGCAGGTAATTTACTTACTAAACTGCGAGCATTTGTGCACATTGCACGTAGAATATTTCTAGAATTCTCAAATCCTTTTGCATGGTCAATACAACCCCTGCCTACATTATGCAAAGCCTTATTCCTAAAAGTAATGTTTTTTTTCCTTAAATAAACAAGAATCTAAGATTTGGTTGACTGTCTTGTGCTCTGGGGGACAGATGGGTATCTTAACTCTGTCCCCCTTCATTAGTTTAAATTGCTACTAATAAAGTCTTTAAATTCTTTACTCAATACTCCTGTCCCTTTAATATCCAGATGCAAACCATCCTTCTTATACAAGCTACTATCAAGCCAAACAGGGCTTTGATGGCTAAGAAAACCATATCTTCTCTCCCTATAATACGCTGCATTCTTCCTTCTTCCTGTCCATACACAGTTAAAACAGCAGAAAAGGACACAGATGCAGCCACATGATCTAAACAACTTCCTAGTTTAATAAACTCCTTTTTCACAGCAACAACATCATTTCTAGCCAGATCATTTCTACCTAGGTGAACAATATCTAACTCACTGTCTTTTCTAGCTGCCTTAACAATTCTTGAAATACGATTTAAATCTCTGTGAGCGGTAGAACCTGGAAGACATCTAACCTCTCTCAAATCTCCTTTATCATCATCTATCTGTACATTTCTTAAAATGGAGTCACCTATTAACAAAGTCTTACATAAATTTACATTTGCAGATCTTACCTTGGATTTCTTGTTTGCAGATTCAGACACCAGAAACTCAGACCTCCCTGTTACACTGTCAGAAGTACTAGCAGTTGTGCTCTCTTCTTCACAGAATCCAGCTCTTGTCTAATATCTGCGGTGCATATCCCAGGTGTAGAAAATTGGGAAGCGGATTATCTCAGCCGTCAGACCTTATATCTGGTGGAGTGGTCTCTCCATCCAGATGTATTTTGTCAGATTGTACAGATGTGGGGTCTTCCAGAAATAGATCATATGGCTTCTAATCTAAACAAGAAACTTCCCAGGTACCTGTCCAGGGGCCCTCAGGCGGAGATGGTGGATGCTTTAGCAGTTCCTTGGTTTTACCAACCTGCTTATATCTATCCACCTCAAGTTCTTCTTCTAAGAGTGATTTCCAAGATCATTATGGAACAATTGTATGTGTTTCTGATAGCACCAGCGTGGCCTCACAGGTTTTGGTATGCGGATCTTGTTCGGATGTCCATTTGCCAGCCTTGGCCACTTCCTCTAAGACCAGACCTTCTGTCTCAAGGACAGTTTCTTTTTTATGACACAATGAGTCCACGGATCATCTTAATTACTACTGGTCAGCAGGAGGCAGCAAAGAGCACAACAGCAGAGCTGTTACATAGCTCCTCCCTTCCCTCCCACTCCAGTCATTCTCTTTGCCTACGTTAGTGATAGGAAGTGGTAAAGTGAGGTGTTAGAAAAGATTCTTCAATCAAGAGTTTATCATTTTTAAAGTGGTGCAAGATTGTGCTGCTATGTTCTAGGGTGTAGCCGTAGTCCATATCAGTCTCTTCAGTAGAGCATTGGCGGCTTTAGAGCAATGGGAACTTGTGGGACATAATTCTCACTGCGCCTCCCATATATTGTATGCTGCCCTGTATGTAAAAGTCTGAGGGAGAAAGACTCAGTACTTTTTGTTTCCACAGGCCAATGTGAGGGAGAGGACCTCGCAAGCCGCGTGAGCTGCCTTACTGCTGGGCAGATTTCCAAGGTAAGTGCTAAATTTTATTTCTGGGGATGTACACAGAAGGATTTGGCACTTTAAGTTATACAAAAAAAGGGACACAAGATGACATTATCCCTAGGAGAGGATAAGTCATAGAGCAGTGACTGCAGGCCGACCGGAGTATGTTTGATGTTTGGCTATTAAAATCGCCATGCTGTTATTTCTCCCGACGGCTCTATGTCTGAAACAGAGTTAGCTGCGCGGGAGATTTGCCTTGTTACACCCACTATGGGCAGAGCTATACTACGCGTCATTGTTTGCACGCTTTTTTCTCTTAGCCCTAAGCCCGATGTAACGGAGAGTGATGGGGAGTCTCCTCTACTGCGTTTTTGTCACGCAGCAGAGAGGCTTCACGGTCTGGGTTTAAAGGGTTTCTTTAAAGAGTACGGATGCCTACTATTTGTATTCTCCCAGGCAGACACACGCCTCAGCAATGCTTAGCGAACTGGGGATTTCCTCTGATGGATTAAAGAATTATTTTTTGCTAAAATAAAGTGGTTTATTTTTTCAATTAAAGACACAGTAGTATCCAATTTTTAGTTTACAATTATGTGAATACAGTTGGTTCCAGGAGGTCCCATTAAATGTTACTAGCGTTTACTTTTAATATTTAAAGACACAGTAACTCTGGTGAGGATATTAAAAAATTTTTTTATCAAAAATGTGAATAAAGATGTTTCATATACTTTATGCTTTGTTGAACAAATCTTTCTGCTCCTCATGTATTGAGAGTATTTTACAGTTCAGAGAAAAACCTCTTGAGAGGATTTTACAGTCCAAGCCAACATTGTCTTGGATGCTGTTCAAGATGCGTTCTGACAATGTTCAATATATTCTGCAGCCTTCTCCTAATGTGTCCCAAAACACTTAGCGTCCATTCAACCAGTGCCCTGTGTTTCCTCCACGACTCCCACTGGAGTTACCTTGCAAGACATCGCTTCCCTCTCGTACTAGGCGGTACAAGATGCGTTGTCGGATTTTCCCATGCTGCAGGGAGAGCGCAAGAGGAAAAATAAACATTCAGTGAACGGGGTTTATGTCACAATTGTTGCTATCTCTGAGGTCCTTCCAGAAGCCTGATGATACTTCGGTAGCACCTGAGAATAATTCCTCAGATTCTGATGGTATAATTTCTCCTGCTGATACTAAAGTGGTATCTTTCAGGTTTAAGCTAGACCACCTCCGTCTATTACTTAAGGAGGTTTTAGCTACTCTAGAACGACATCATAGTCATTGCTATTCTTATGTCAGATCGAGTTTCTCAGATCATTACTAATGAGAGAACGGGTATCTCCTTTTTCTCCATTTCCTATATTGAAAGAGGGGTTTTCCTTAGCGACTCCTCCAGGAGTCTCGGCAGACGGTACACGAAGTGGACTAATTTCCACGCTAACCAGGAGACCTTCTATTCCCATAGAGGATAGTTGTTCCTTTAAGCCCATGGATATAGGGGGGTTGCTCAGGATGGCAACCTAGGTTGATATGGCTACTGTATGCGGCAGCATACTGGTTCATACGGTGTCTAATTCTATTCGGACCAGACATTCCTCTCGAGGAATTCCAGAATAAGAATTTCTTTCTATTAGCTACTTCCGTTAATTATTATGTGGGAAACTAAGCTTTCAGGCTTACCATATTGGCTCGAAAATCTTAATGAGTAAGGTCTTGGTTTGAGGATGCTTCATCTAAGACTAGTCTTTGGCGATTCCTTCTTTTTTGGGCCTATGTTTCGGGAGGTGAGGGTCATCCCTCCCTCTAATTAAGATTTATTCTTCATTCCCTCCAGAAATTCAAGGGAATTTTTCTATTCTTCATATGAGCGGGAGGGTAGTTCAGTTCTCAAGATTATCTGTAGACCAGACAAAGAGAGAGGTGTTATTGCGTTTAAGAGACCTCTCCGACATGGGAGTGATATTTCCTGTTCTGATACAGGAACAGGGTCTGGGATTTTACTCCTATTTTGTTTGTGGTTCTCTAAAAAGAGGGAACTTTCATCCAATTTTAGATTTCAAGAGTCTAAACAAATTGCTCAGAGTACCGTCTTTCTAGATGGAAACTATTTGTTCCATTCTCCCTTGATCCAAGAGGCTCTATTTATGTCAGTGGATTTAAAGGGCGCGTACCTGTATGTTCCCATTCTCAGGGATCATCACAAGTTCCTAAGGTTTGCCTTTCTGGCCAATCTCTGCCCAATCTCTGCCAGTTCGCCGCTTTTTCCTTCGGTCTTGCCACAGCTCCCAAAATTTTCACAAAGGTTCTGGGATCGCTGTTCACGGTGCTTCGCTTCCGAGTTACAGTGGCACCCTATTTGGACAACATCCTAGTCCAGGCACAATCATTTTATCAAGCAAGATCTCACACGGACATGGTGTTATCCTTCCTGCGATCGCACGGGTGGAAGGTAAATCTGGAAAAGAGTTCCTTAGTCCCAAATTCAAGGGTTCTGACAGAGGTCAGGAACTCAAAGTTTATCGATACTTGTCTAGTCCTTCCGTCCACTCCTCGGCCATCAGTGACTCAGTGCATGGAGGTATTCGGGCTGATGGTGGCAGCAATGGACATCATCCCGTTTGCTCGGTTCCATCTCAGACCTCTGCAGCTAAACATGCTCAGGCAATGGAACGGAGGTTATGTGGATTTGTCTCCTCGAAAACTACTGTATCAGGAGACAAGGGATTCTCTTCAATGGTGGTTGTCTCTGGATCATCTATCCCAGGGAGCCTGCTTTCGCAGACCATCTTGGGTGATTGTGACAACAGACGCCAGCCTTCTAGGGTGGGGAGCAGTCTGGAGTTCCCTAAAGGCTCAGGTAGTTTGGACTCAGTCGGAGTCTGTTCTTCCTATAAACATTCTGGAGTTGAGAGCAATCTTCAATGCTCTTCGGGCCTGGCCTCAGTTAGTCGGTCCAGTTTACCAGGTTCCAGTCGGAACATATCTTCAATGGCTTACATCATTCATCACGGAGGAACGAGGAGTTCCTTAGCGATGACAGAGGTAGCCAAGATAATTCAGTGGGCTGAGGCCCATTCTTGTTGCATGTCGGCAATCCACATCCCAGGGGTGGACAACTGGGAGACGGACTTCCTTAGCAGGCAGACCTTTCATCCGGGGGAGTGGGAACTCCATCCGGAAGTGTTCTCCAGTCTGATTCTCAAGTGGGGTCAGTCGGAATTAGATCTCATGGCACCTCGACAGAATGCCAAGCTTCCGAGAAACGGGTCGAGGTCCAGGGACCCCCAGGCAGCTGATAGATGCTCTGGCGGTTCCTTGGATCTTCAGTCTAGCATACCTACTTTCTCAGTTTGTGCTTCTTCCTCGGGTCATTGCTCGAATAAAGCAGGAGAGAGCGTTGGTGATCCTCTTTGTTCCTGCTTGACCTCGCAAGATTTGGTATGCAGATCTGGTGGACATGTCATCTCTGCCACCTGGGAGACTTCCGTTGAGGAAGGACCTTCTAATTCAAGGGCCCTTCCTTCACCCAAATCTAGTTTCTCTGAAGCTGACTGCTTGGAGATTGAACGCTTAATTTTATCCAAGCGGGGTTTTTCGGACTTGGTCATAGGGACCATGTTTCAGGCTTGTAAGCCTGTAACTAGAAAGATTTGGCGTTAATATCTCTATTGGTGTGAATCCAACTCTACTCATGGAGTAAAGTTAGGATTTCTAGAATGTTGTCTTTTCTCCAAGAAAGTTTGGAGAAAGGTTTATCGACAAGTTCCCTAAAGGGTCAAATCTCTGCATTTATCTATTTTGTTACACAAACGTCTGGTGGATGTCCCAGATGCACAATCATTTTGTCAGGCCTTGGTCAGGATCAGGCCTGTGTTCAAACCAGTTACTCCTCCATGGAGTCTTAATTTAGTTCTCAAAGTTCTTCTAGGGGCTCAGTTTGAGCCTATGCATTCCTTAGATATTAAGTTATCTTGGAATGTTTTATTTCTTGTTGCTATTTCTTCTGCTCAGAGAGTATCAGAGCTCTCGGCATTGCAGCATGAGTCTCTTTACCTTATTTTCCATTCAGATAAGGTAGTTTTACGTACTATCTTCCTAAGGTTGTTTGCAGAATTAATCTTGAAATTGTTGTTCCTTTTTTGGGTCCTAATCCTCCACCTCAGAATGACTTCTGCACAATTTGTATGAAAAAATGGTGAAAGACAGCACCTCTCTTTTCCTTTCTGGGGCACAGGAAAGGGTTAGCCAAACCCCAATGTGTATTCAAAATAAAGTAGTTTTCCAGCCTCCAGTCAAGTTAAAAAGACCTTTATTAGTTTCTTACGGGGTCCATCACATCAACCAACAACGTTTCAAACCTATTCCAGGTTCTTAATCATTTCTATTGAATAGTGTACAGGTGTGTCTTTTATACCTGAAATATTGAAACCAAATTATAGTATATACAATTAAAACCCATACACATGATAATATCAGAATCAAAATGCTACAACAGATATATGCTATATTTTTTTTTAGAAAAATAATGACCATTCAAAATCTTTATTCAGACCTTCAGGTATCATTGTATTTAATTTGTTTATCCAGTACATCTCCCTTCTTTTAAGCATTTGGTCCCTGTCACCTCCCCTCCTGGGTCTGTCAACTTGTTCAATTACTTGAAACCTAAGTTGACTGATGTTATGACCCATGGATAGGAAGTGACAGGAAACAGGAGCCTCCAAATTTTTATTCCTGATGTTGGACTTATGTTCAGTGATTCTAGTTCTTACTTCCCTACTTGTTTCACCTATATAAATTCTAGCACATGGACACTTGATGAGATATATAGCGTATGTGCTTCTACATGTAAGATGTTTCTTTATTGGATATTTGGTTCCTTTAATGGGATGAAAAAATTCTTTCCCTTTTATTATTGAACTGCAGTGGCTACAGTGTAAGCAAGGGTAACAACCCCTATTATCTGACCCTATTGTTGTTTGTAGATCTTTCTTATTGCTACCTATATCTGCCCTTACCAATAAGTCTCTCAGATTTTTCGTTTTTTTGTAAGCTACTATGGGTATGTTTTTAAATTCATCAATTTGAGGATTACAGTCTTTCAATATGTGCCAGTGTTTATTTATAATGTGTGATATCTTTGTTCCTAATGAATTATATTGTGTGACAAATATCATTCTGTTATCTTGTGTCTCCTTTTTTGTATTTTCTTTCTGATTTTTACAGTATTCTAATTGTTTTGTGATTAATTCTTCTGGATACCCTCTTTTTTTGAATTTTTCTGCCATTTCTGTTAGTCTGATGTTGCATTTCCTTTCGTCAGTTACTATTCTTTTTACTCTTTTAAATTGGCCTTGGGGTATTGCTTCTATCGTTTTTTTTTTAATGAAAGCTGTCATATTGTAGTACTTTATTTTTGTCTGTTGGTTTTACATATAGATCGGTTTTCAAAAAGCCTTTTCTCCAACATTGGTGTGTCCGGTCCACGGCGTCATCCATTACTTGTGGGATATTCTCCTCCCCCACAGGGAAAGGCAAGGAGAGCACACAGCAAGAGCTGTCCATATAGTCCCTCCCAGGCTCCGCCCCCCCAGTCATTCTCCTTGCCGCTCTGAACAAGTAGCATCTCCTCGGGGATGGTGAGGAGTTTGTGGTGTTTAGTTGTAGTTTTTTATTCTTCTATCAAGAGTTTGTTATTTTAAAATATTGCTGGTATGTACTATTTACTCTGAAACAGAAAGAGATGAAGAGTTCTGTTTAAAAGAGGATTATGATTTTAGCAGACAGTAACTAAAATCAGTTGCTGTTCCCACACAGGACTGTTGAGATGAGAGAACTTCAGTTGGGGGGAACAGTTTGCAGACTTTTCTGCTCAAGGTATGACTAGCCATTTTTCTAACAAGACTGTGTAATGCTGGAAGGCTGTCATTTTCCCTCATGGGGATTGGTAAGCCATTTTCTTAGTCTCAAACAGAATAAAGGGCTTATTATGGGCTATAAACTGGTAGACACTCTTAAGGGCTAAATCGATTGCTTTATTTAAGTATTATATGCAGTTTGAAGTTGAATTTCACACTTTTATAACATTGGGGAACGTTTTTTAGCACCAGGCACTTGTTAAGACACCTTCCCAGTCAGGAAGGGCCTTTCTCTGTAGTAGGCAGAGCCTCATTTTCGCGCCATTACTGTGCAGTTACTTTTGAGTACAGTACATGCAGCTGCATGTGTGTGGGTCTGGAATCCACTAAAAACGTTCCTAGAAGGCTTCATTTGATATCATATACCCCCCTGGGATTGGTGAAGTCGCAGCAAAGGCTGTAGCTGGGACTGTAAGGGGGTTAAAATTAAAAACGGCTCCGGTTTCCACATTTTAAGGGTTAACAGCTTGAAAATTGGGGTGCAATACTTTGAATGCATTAAGACACTGTGGTGAAAATTTGGTAAAGATTGGATAATTCCTTCATAGTTTTTCACATATTCAGTAATAAAGTGTGCCCTGTTTAACATTTAAAGAGACAGTAACGGTTTTGTTTTAAAACGGTTTTTGTGCTTTATTAACCAGTTTAAGCCTGTTTAACATGTCTGTACCTTCAGATAGATCATGTTCTGTATGTATGGTAGCCAATGTGGTTCCCCCTTCAAATATGTGTGATAATTGTGCCATAGCGTCCAAACAAAGTAAGGACAGTACTGTCACAAATTGTAAAGTTGCCCAGGATGATTCCTCAGATGAAGGAAGTAGACATAGTTCTACATCATCTCCTTCTGTGTCTATACCAGTTATGCCCGCGCAGGCGACCCCTAGTACTTCTAGCGCGCCAATGCTTGTTACTATGCAGCAATTGACGGCAGTAATGGATATCTCCATAGCTAATATTTTATCCAAAATGCCAGCATTTCAGAGAAAGCGCGATTGCTCTGTTTTAAACACTGTAGAGCAGGAGGGCGCTGATGATAATTTTTCTGTCATACCCTCACACCAATCTGAAGTGGCAGTGAGGGAGGGTTTGTCAGATGGGGAAATTTCTGATACAGGAAGAATTTCTCAGCAGGCAGAACCTGATGTTGTGACATTTAAATCTAAATTAGAGCATCTCCGCGCATTACTTAAGGAGGTGCTATCTACTCTGGATGATTGTGACAATCTGGTCAACCCAGAAAAATTGTGCAAGATGGACAAGTTCCTTGAGGTCCCGGTGCACCCTGATGCTTTTCCGATACCTAAACGGGTGGCGGACATAGTGAATAAGGAGTTGGAGAAGCCAGGCATACCTTTTGTCCCTCCTCCTATATTTAAGAAATTGTTCCCTATGGTCGACCCCAGGAAGGACACATGGCAAACAGTCCCTAAGGTCGAGGGGGCGGTTTCTACTCTAGCCAAGCGCACGACCATTCCTATTGAGGACAATTGTGCTTTCAAAGATCCTATGGATAAAAAATTGGAGGGTTTGCTTAAAAAGATTTTTGTACAGCAAGGTTACCTCCTTTAACCTATTTCGTGCATTATTCCTGTCACTACAGCGGCGTGGTTCTAGTTCGAGGAACTGGAAAAGTCGCTCAGTAGGGAGACTCCGTATGAGGAAGTCATGGACAGAATTCACGCACTTAAGTTAGCTAATTCCTTTATTTTAGACACCGCTTTGCAGTTAGCGAGGTTAGCGGCGAAAAATTCAGGGTTTACAATTGGGGCGCATAGAGCGCTCTGGCTAAAGTCTTGGTCGGCGGATGTATCTTCCAAGACAAAATTGCTTAATACCCCTTTCAAAGGTAAGACCCTTTTTGGGCCAGAATTGAAAGAGATTATTTCAGACATCACTGAGGGAAAGGGCCATGCCCTCCCACAAGATAAACCTTTCAAGGCTAAGAATAAGTCCAATTTTCGTTCCATTCGCAATTTCAGGAACGGACCGGCTTCCAACTCGGCAGCCTCTAGACAAAGAGGGTAACGCTTCCCAGACTAAACCAGCTTGGAAATAAATGCAAGGCTGGAACAAGGGTAAACAGGCCAAGAAGCCTGCTGCTGCTACCAAAACAGCATGAAGGGGTAGCCCCCGATCCGGGACCGGATCTAGTAGGGGGCAGACTCTCTCTCTTTGCTCAGGCTTAGGCAAGAGATGTTCAGGATCCCTGGACACTAGAAATAGTCTCTCAGGGTTTTCTTCTGGAGTTCAAGGAACTACCCTCAAGGGGAAGGTTCCACATGTCTAACTTATCTTCAAACCAAATAAAGAGACAGGCATTCTTACATTGTGTAGAAGACCTGTTAAAGATGGGAGTGATACACCCAGTTCCAACTGTGGAGCAAGGTCGGGGGTTTTACTCAAATCTGTTTAGTTTCCAAAAAAGAGGGAATTTTCAGACCAATTCTGGATTTAAAAATTCTAAACAAATTTCTCAGAGATCCATCGTTCAAATGGAAACCATTCGAACAATTTTAGCTACAATCCAGGAGGGTCAATTTATGACTACCGTGGATTTAAAGGATGCGTATCTACATATTCCTATCCACAAAGATCATCCAAGGATTTTCACAAAGGTGCTAGGGTCTCTTCTAGAGGTTCTAAGACCAAGGGGTATTGCAGTGGCACCTTATCTGGACGACATTCTAATCCAAACGTCGTCTCTTTCCAAAGCAAAGGCTCATACAGACATTGTTCTAGCCTTTCTCATATCTCACGGGTGGAAGGTGAACGTAGAAAAGAGTTACCTGTCTCCGTCGACAAGAGTTCCCTTCTTGGGAACGATAATAGATTCTTTAAAAATGAAGATCTTCCTGACAAAAGTCAGAAAGTCAAAGCTTCTAAAGCTTGTCAAGTTCTTCACTCTATTCTGCAGCCTTCCATAGCTCAGTGCATGGTAGTAGTAGGGTTGATGGTTGCAGCAATGGACATAGTTCCTTTTGCTCAAATTCATCTAAGACCATTACAACTGTGCATGCTCAAGCAGTGGAATGGGGACTATACAGACTTGTCTCCAAAGATTCAAGTAGACCAGATGACCAGAGACTCACTCCGTTGGTGGTTGTCACAGGATCACCTGTCTCAGGGAATGAGTTTCCGCAGACCAGAGTGGGTCATTGTCACGACCGACGCCAGTCTATTAGGCTGGGGTGCGGTCTGGGATTCCCTGAAAGCTCAGGGTCTATGGTCTCGGGAAGAGTCTCTTCTCCCGATAAACATCCTGGAACTGAGAGCGATATTCAATGCTCTCCGGGCTTGGCCTCAACTAGCGAAGGCCGGATTCATAAGATTCCAGTCAGACAACATGACGACTGTAGCTTACATCAACCATCAGGGAGGAACAAAGAGTTCCTTGGCGATGAGAGAGGTATCCAAGATCATCAAATGGGCGGAGGATCACTCCTGCCATCTATCTGCAATTCACATCCCAGGAGTAGACAACTGGGAGGCGGATTATCTGAGTCGTCAGACTTTCCATCCGGGGGAGTGGGAACTCCACCCGGAGGTTTTTGCCCAGTTGACTCAATTATGGGACATTCCAGACATGGATCTGATGGCGTCTCGTCAGAACTTCAAGGTTCCTTGCTACGGGTCCAGATCCAGGGATCCCAAGGCGACTCTAGTGGATGCATTAGTGACGCCTTGGTCGTTCAACCTAGCTTATGCATTTCCACCGTTCCCTCTCCTTCCCAGGCTTGTAGCCAGGATCAAACAGGAGAAGGCCTCAGTGATTCTGATAGCTCCTGCGTGGCCACGCAGGACTTGGTATGCAGACCTGGTGAATATGTCATCGGCTCCACCATGGAAGCTACCTTTGAGTCAGGATCTTCTAGTGCAAGGTCCATTCGAACATCCAAATCTAGTTTCTCTCCAGCTGACTGCTTGGAAATTGAACGCTTGATTTTATCCAAGCGCGGGTTTTTAGATTCAGTGATAGATACTCTGGTCCAAGCCAGAAAACCTGTGACTAGAAGGATTTACCATAAAATATGGAAAGGATATATCTGTTGGTGTGAATCCAAGGGATTCTCATGGATTAATATTCCCAGGATCCTCTCCTTTCTAACAAGAAGGTTTGGATAAGGGATTGTCAGCGAGTTCTCTAAAAGGACAGAGATCTGCTTTATCTGTCTTGTTACACAGACGACTGGCAGCTGTGCCAGATGTACAAGCTTTTGTACAGGCTTTGGTCAGAATCAAACCTGTTTACAGACCTTTGACTCCTCCCTGGAGTCTAAATTTAGTTTTTTCAGTTCTTCAAGGGGTTCCATTTGAACCCTTACATTCCATAGATATCAAGTTACTATCTTGGTTTTGGTTGCTATTTCTTCTGCTAGAAGAGTTTCTGAACTATCTTTACAAAAATGGACTATACCAGCTGAATGAGCCAGTTGGTCCTAAAGAAATGCTTTTATTGCACTGTAAACTAGATTATAGAGATTAATTCGGTTGATTACTGGAACTTGCAATTGAAGAAAGTGTGTGACCAGACTTAAAATATAACCTTTATTTGTTTAGTTTTAAAAAAGACAGCATAAATTGTGTGTGTATGCTACCCTTGAGAGAGTTAAAAACACACTCTCTGTTGATTGTATGATACTTAGCTTATGTAATATCACAAATATGAGGTACTTGGTAGTCCTGTTTTAAGACCGAGATTGTATTCTAGGTGTATCTATATATTTATCTATCTAAGGACTGTATGGCCTAATGTATGGCCAATCCTTCAGATTATCCCAAGTGGGTATTAATATATGGTATACCAGTTATACTTAAACTCTACAGTCTTTATAGGTAAATATGCTTTTAGGGCGTTATGAACAGCAGTGTTCAGCTATATAACCAATATACAGTAAGCGAGTACTAATGTATACACTTGCAATAAAGTATCTGTTGGTTACTCTAGGTTTTGAAGATTGCCTTAATGTCAGTCGCTGCAATGCATGACTTATACTTGTTTATTTAGTTAATTTTTCAACTTTAACAGATATTGACTGAATTCTGTATGATAGTGCATATGCTGCTGCATAAAGGGATAAACTCAGTTTTCAGCTAGTGGTAATTTAAGACAGTCTGAGCTAAGTAGTACTACACTTAGTAGTGTCAGAATAATTATCATTATAGCATCTTAATAGATTCTGGGAATTCCCAGCCAGTCTGGAGCAGTATTTAAAGTGAATATTTAAACTAAAGCTTCATCATTGCGCTTAAATTACATATAAGCTTATTTTTTCTGTCACACTGTTTATGCTTCAGTTGTGCTACAGCGTTACTAAATTACAGCTTGTGATGATTGACACGATGTGTCTAATTTATATTATCTTAGTAATGCAACCTGTAAGATTGCTGCTTCTATGATAATGTACGATATTACTGAGACAATATTGTCTTAAATTTTTATCACCTAGATTGATGTTACCAACACGTTGCAGTATTATGTTATGCAGGTGCAACGGTTAACCATTTTTACGCTCGGATAAATAATAATAGTTGCTGCTTAAGCCTGTGAAAAGCCACAGGTTACCAAGTAAGGATTTACTAAAATTAGTTTTTTTAAGCTAAGATATTTCTACTAATTTAAACAACAAGAGAGGCAGTTAAAAATAGCGAGGACCCCTGACGCAGAAACGCTGCGTCAGGGGTCCTCACTATTTTTAACTGCCTCTCTTGTTTAAATTAGTAGAAATATCTTAGCTTAAAAAAACTAATTTTAGTAAATCCTTACTTGGTAACCTGTGGCTTTTCACAGGCTTAAGCAGCAACTATTATTATTTATCCGAGCGTAAAAATGGTTAACCGTTGCACCTGCATAACATAATACTGCAACGTGTTGGTAACATCAATCTAGGTGATAAAAATTTAAGACAATATTGTCTCAGTAATATCGTACATTATCATAGAAGCAGCAATCTTACAGGTTGCATTACTAAGATAATATAAATTAGACACATCGTGTCAATCATCACAAGCTGTAATTTAGTAACGCTGTAGCACAACTGAAGCATAAACAGTGTGACAGAAAAAATAAGCTTATATGTAATTTAAGCGCAATGATGAAGCTTTAGTTTAAATATTCACTTTAAATACTGCTCCAGACTGGCTGGGAATTCCCAGAATCTATTAAGATGCTATAATGATAATTATTCTGACACTACTAAGTGTAGTACTACTTAGCTCAGACTGTCTTAAATTACCACTAGCTGAAAACTGAGTTTATCCCTTTATGCAGCAGCATATGCACTATCATACAGAATTCAGTCAATATCTGTTAAAGTTGAAAAATTAACTAAATAAACAAGTATAAGTCATGCATTGCAGCGACTGACATTAAGGCAATCTTCAAAACCTAGAGTAACCAACAGATACTTTATTGCAAGTGTATACATTAGTACTCGCTTACTGTATATTGGTTATATAGCTGAACACTGCTGTTCATAACGCCCTAAAAGCATATTTACCTATAAAGACTGTAGAGTTTAAGTATAACTGGTATACCATATATTAATACCCACTTGGGATAATCTGAAGGATTGGCCATACAGTCCTTAGATAGATAAATATATAGATACACCTAGAATACAATCTCGGTCTTAAAACAGGACTACCAAGTACCTCATATTTGTGATATTACATAAGCTAAGTATCATACAATCAACAGAGAGTGTGTTTTTAACTCTCTCAAGGGTAGCATACACACACAATTTATGCTGTCTTTTTTAAAACTAAACAAATAAAGGTTATATTTTAAGTCTGGTCACACACTTTCTTCAATTGCAAGTTCCAGTAATCAACCGAATTAATCTCTATAATCTAGTTTACAGTGCAATAAAAGCATTTCTTTAGGACCAACTGGCTCATTCAGCTGGTATAGTCCATTTTTGTAAATTAAGTATTTCATATGCTTACGCACTGCTCCTTAAGTGTTCAGGTATAATTCTTAAATTGCATTACTTCAAGCAAAAATTAAAGATAAGAAACAAAACACTTAGGCAGATAACAATTTAAGCTTAAAAAATAAAGGTTCAAAATCTTTCCCTAAACTTTCTGAACTATCTGCTTTGCAGTGTGATCCACCCTATCTGGTGTTCCATTCAGATAAGGTTGTTTTGTGTACCAAGCCTGGTTTTCTTCCAAAAGTTGTTTCCAACAAGAATATTAACCAGGAAATAGTTGTCCCTTCTTTGTGTCCGAATCCAGTTTCAAAGAAGGAACATTTGTTACACCATTTAGATGTAGTCCGTGCTTTAAAGTTCTATTTAGAAGCATTCAGACAAAACTTCTTTTTTGTTTGTCGTTTATTCTGGTAAGAGGAGAGGACAAAAAGCTACTGCTACCTCTCTTTCTTTCTGGCTGAAAAGCATTATCCGATTGGCTTATGAGACTGCCAGACGGCAGCCTCCTGAACGAATCACAGCTCACTCTACTAGGGCTGTGGCTTCCACATGGGCCTTCAAGAACGAGGCTTCTGTTGATCAGATATGTGAGGCAGCAACTTGGTCTTCTCTGCATACTTTTGCCAAATTCTACAAATTTGATACTTTTTGCCTCTTCGGAGGCTATTTTTGGGAGAAAGGTTTTGCAAGCCGTGGTGCCTTCTGTTTAGGTAACCTGATTTGCTCCCTCCCTTCATCCGTGTCCTAAAGCTTTGGTATTGGTTCCCACAAGTAATGGATGACGCCGTGGACCGGACACACCAATGTTGGAGAAAACAGAATTTATGCTTACCTGATAAATTACTTTCTCCAACGGTGTGTCCGGTCCACGGCCCGTCCTGGTTTTTTAATCAGGTTTGAAAAATTTCTCTCTCTATACACTACAGTCACCACGGCACCCTATAGTTTCTCCTTTTCTTCTGTTATGTGTGATCAGTCCACGGGTCATCATTACTTCTGGGATATTATCTGCTCCCCTACAGGAAGTGCAAGAGGATTCACCCAGCAGAGTTGCTATATAGCTCCTCCCCTCTACGTCACCGCCAGTCATTCTCTTGCACCCAAAGACTAGATAGGAGGTGTGAGAGGACTATGGTGATTATACTTAGTTTTTAGAACTTCAATCAAAAGTTTGTTATTTTACAATAGCACCGGAGCGTGTTATTACCTCTCTGGCAGAGTTTGAAGAAGAATCTACCAGAGTTTTTCTTATGATTTTAACCGGAGTAGTTAAGATCATATTGCTGTTTCTCGGCCATCTGAGGGAGGTAAAAACTTCAGATCAGGGGACAGCGGGCAGTTGAATCTGCATTGAGGTATGTAGCAGTTTTTATTTTCTGAATGGAATTGATGAGAAAATCCTGCCATACCGTTATAATGAACATGTATGTATACTCTACACTTTAGTATTCTGGGGATGGTATTTCACCGGAATTACTCTGTAAAAGTCCATTAAACCTTTTAATAGGTATTTTTCATGTTAAACGTTTTTGCTGGAATGTAGAATCGTTTGCATTAATGAGGTACTGAGTGAATAAATATTTGGGCATTATTTTTCCACTTGGCAGTTTGCTTGTTTTAATTATGACAGTTTCGTTTCTCTCTCACTGCTGTGTGTGAGAGGGAGGGGCCGTTTTTGGCGCTCTTTGCTACGCATCAAAAATTTCCAGTCAGTTACTGTTGTATTTTCTGCATGATCCGGTTCATCTCTAACAGAACTCAGGGGTCTTCAAACTTCTTTGAAGGGAGGTAGATTCTCTCAGCAGAGCTGTGAGACTTATATAGTGACT
The DNA here is from genome assembly GCF_027579735.1 of Bombina bombina. Taxonomy (NCBI): domain Eukaryota; kingdom Metazoa; phylum Chordata; class Amphibia; order Anura; family Bombinatoridae; genus Bombina; species Bombina bombina. The sequence continues at coordinate 250,936,380 of NC_069499.1, read as the reverse complement.
GTGATTTAAAACGTTGCTCTGTAATTTTTATGTTTAAAATTTAATTAGTGTTACTTTACTAATGGGAACAAACCTTTGCTAAAAAGTTGTGTTGTTTTTAAAGAGTGATGCTATAACTGTTTTTCAGTTCATTATTTCAACTGTCATTTAATCGTTTAGTGCTTCTTGAGGCACAGTACGTTTTTGTTAAATAAGATTGTAACCGAGTTGCATATTTATTGCTAGTGTGTTAAACATGTCTGATTCAGAGGAAGATACCTGTGTCATTTGTTCCAATGCCAAGGTGGAGCCCAATAGAAATTTATGTACTAACTGTATTGATGCTACTTTAAATAAAAGCCAATCTGTACAAATTGAACAAATTTCACCAAACAGCGAGGGGAGAGTTATGCCGACTAACTCGCCTCACGTGTCAGTACCTGCATCTCCCGCCCGGGAGGTGCGTGATATTATGGCGCCTAGTACATCTGGGCAGCCATTACAGATAACATTACAAGATATGGCTACTGTTATGACTGAAGTTTTGGCTAAATTACCAGAACTAAGAGGCAAGCGTGATCACTCTGGGGTGAGAACAGAGTGCGCTGATAATTCTAGGGCCATGTCTGATACTGCGTCACAGCTTGCAGAGCATGAGGACGGAGAGCTTCATTCTGTAGGTGACGGTTCTGATCCAAGCAGATTGGATTCAGATATTTCAAATTTTAAATTTAAATTGGAAAACCTCCGTGTATTACTAGGGGAGGTCTTAGCGGCTCTTAACGATTGTAACACTGTTGCAATACCAGAGAAAATGTGTAGGTTGGATAAATACTTTGCGGTACCGGCGAGTACTGACGTTTTTCCTATACCTAAGAGATTAACTGAAATTGTTACTAAGGAGTGGGATAGACCCGGTGTGCCGTTCTCACCCCCTCCAATATTTAGAAAGATGTTTCCAATAGACGCCACCACACGGGACTTATGGCAAACGGTCCCTAAGGTGGAGGGAGCAGTTTCTACTTTAGCTAAGCGCACCACTATCCCGGTGGAGGATAGCTGTGCTTTTTCAGATCCTATGGATAAAAAATTAGAGGGTTACCTTAAGAAAATGTTTGTTCAACAAGGTTTTATATTACAACCCCTTGCATGCATCGCGCCGATTACGGCTGCGGCAGCATTTTGGATTGAGTCTCTGGAAGAGAACCTTAGTTCAGCTACGCTGGACGACATTACGGACAGGCTTAGAGTCCTTAAACTAGCTAATTCATTCATTTCGGAGGCCGTAGTACATTTAACCAAACTTACGGCTAAGAATTCAGGATTCGCCATTCAGGCACGTAGGGCGCTGTGGCTAAAATCCTGGTCGGCTGATGTAACTTCTAAGTCCAAATTACTTAATATACCTTTCAAGGGGCAAACTTTATTTGGGCCCGGTTTGAAAGAAATTATTGCTGACATTACAGGAGGTAAGGGCCACGCTCTACCTCAAGACAAAGCCAAAGCTAAGGCTAGACAGTCTAATTTTCGTCCCTTTCGGAATTTCAAATCAGGAACAGCATCAACTTCCACTGCACCAAAACAGGAAGGAGCTGTTGCTCGTTACAGACAAGGCTGGAAACCTAACCAGTCCTGGAATAAGGGCAAGCAGGCCAGGAAACCTGCTGCTTGCCCCTAAGACAGCATGAACCGAGGGCCCCCGATCCGAGACCGGATCTAGTGGGGGGCAGACTCTCTCTCTTCGCCCAGGCTTGGGCAAGAGATGTCCGGGATCCCTGGGCGCTAGAGATCATATCTCAGGGATACCTTCTAGACTTCAAATTCTCTCCCCCAAGAGGGAGATTTCATCTGTCAAGGTTGTCAACAAACCAAATAAAGAAAGACGCGTTTCTACGCTGTGTACAAGATCTATTATTAATGGGAGTGATCCATCCGGTTCCGCGGTCGGAACAAGGACAAGGGTTTTACTCAAACCTGTTTGTGGTTCCCAAAAAAGAGGGAACTTTCAGGCCAATCTTGGATTTAAAAATCCTAAACAAATTCCTAAGAGTTCCATCGTTCAAAATGGAAACTATTCGGACAATCTTACCCATGATCCAAAAGGGTCAGTACATGACCACAGTGGATTTAAAGGATGCTTACCTTCACATACCGATTCACAAAGATCATTACCGGTATCTAAGGTTTGCCTTCTTAAACAGGCATTACCAGTTTGTAGCCCTTCCATTCGGATTGGCTACGGCTCCAAGAATCTTCACAAAGGTTCTGGGTGCCCTTCTGGCGGTACTAAGACCGCGAGGAATTTCGGTAGCTCCGTACCTAGACGACATTCTGATACAAGCTTCAAGCTTTCAAACTGCCAAGTCTCATACAGAGTTAGTTCTGGCATTTCTAAGGTCGCATGGATGGAAAGTGAACGAAAAGAAGAGTTCTCTCTTTCCTCTCACAAGAGTTCCATTCCTGGGGACTCTTATAGATTCTGTAGAAATGAAGATTTATCTGACAGAAGACAGATTAACAAAGCTTCTAAATGCATGCCGTGTCCTTCATTCCATTCAACTCCCGTCAGTAGCTCAATGCATGGAGGTGATCGGCTTAATGGTAGCAGCAATGGACATAGTACCCTTTGCACGCCTACATCTCAGACCGCTGCAATTGTGCATGCTGAGTCAGTGGAATGGGGATTACTCAGATTTGTCCCCCACTCTGAATCTGGATCAAGAGACCAGAAACTCTCTTCTATGGTGGCTTTCTCGGCCACATCTGTCCAGGGGGATGCCATTCAGCAGGCCGGACTGGACAATTGTAACAACAGACGCCAGCCTACTAGGTTGGGGCGCTGTCTGGAATTCTCTGAAGGCTCAGGGACAATGGAGTCGGGAGGAAAGTCTCCTGCCAATAAACATTCTGGAATTGAGAGCAGTTCTCAATGCCCTTCTAGCTTGGCCCCAGTTAAAAACTCGGGGGTTCATCAGGTTTCAGTCGGACAACATCACGACTGTAGCTTAAATCAACCATCAGGGAGGGACAAGAAGCTCCCTAGCAATGATGGAAGTATCAAAGATAATTTGCTGGGCAGAGTCTCACTCTTGCCACCTGTCAGCAATCCACATCCCGGGAGTGGAGAACTGGGAGGCGGATTTCTTGAGTCGCCAGACTTTTCATCCGGGGGAGTGGGAACTTCATCCGGAGGTCTTTGCCCAAATACTTCGACGTTGGGGCAAACCAGAGATAGATCTCATGGCGTCTCGCCAGAACGCCAAACTTCCTCGCTACGGATCCAGATCCAGGGATCCGGGAGCGGTTCTGATAGATGCTTTGACAGCACCTTGGAACTTCAGGATGGCTTATGTGTTTCCACCCTTCCCGCTGCTTCCTCGATTGATTGCCAAAATCAAACAGGAGAGAGCATCAGTGATTCTAATAGCGCCTGCATGGCCACGCAGGACTTGGTATGCAGATCTAGTGGACATGTCATCCTGTCCGCCTTGGTCTCTACCTCTAAGACAGGACCTTCTGATTCAGGGTCCATTCAAACATCAAAATCTAACTTCTCTGAAGCTGACTGCTTGGAAATTGAACGCTTGATTTTATCAAAACGTGGTTTTTCTGAGTCGGTTATTGATACCCTGATACAGGCTAGGAAGCCTGTTACCAGAAGGATTTACCATAAGATATGGCGTAAATACCTATACTGGTGTGAATCCAAAGATTACTCCTGGAGTAAGGTTAGGATTCCTAGGATATTGTCTTTTCTACAAGAAGGTTTAGAAAAGGGTTTATCGGCTAGCTCATTAAAGGGACAGATCTCAGCTCTGTCCATCTTGTTTCACAGGCGTCTGTCAGAAAATCCAGACGTCCAGGCCTTTTGTCAGGCTTTAGCTAGGATCAAGCCTGTGTTTAAAACTGTTGCTCCGCCATGGAGTTTAAACTTAGTTCTTAACGTTTTACAGGGTGTTCCGTTTGAACCCCTTCATTCCATTGATATAAAATTGTTATCTTGGAAAGTTCTATTTTTAATGGCTATTTCCTCGGCTCGAAGAGTCTCTGAGTTATCAGCCTTACATTGTGATTCCCCTTATCTGATCTTTCACTCAGACAAGGTAGTTCTGCGTACTAAACCTGGGTTCTTACCTAAGGTAGTCACTAACAGGAATATCAATCAAGAGATTGTTGTTCCATCCTTGTGTCCAAATCCTTCTTCAAAGAAGGAACGTCTTCTACACAATCTGGATGTAGTTCGTGCCCTCAAGTTCTACTTGCAGGCAACTAAGGATTTTCGACAAACGTCTTCCCTGTTTGTCGTGTACTCTGGTCAGAGGAGAGGTCATAAGGCTTCGGCTACCTCTCTCTCCTTCTGGCTTCGTAGTATAATTCGTTTAGCCTATGAGACTGCTGGACAGCAGCCTCCTGAAAGAATTACAGCTCATTCTACTAGAGCTGTGGCTTCCACTTGGGCCTTTAAGAATGAGGCCTCTGTTGAACAGATTTGCAAGGCTGCAACTTGGTCTTCGCTTCATACTTTTTCCAAATTTTACAAATTTGACACTTTTGCTTCTTCGGAGGCTATTTTTGGGAGAAAGGTTCTTCAGGCAGTGGTTCCTTCTGTATAATGAGCCTGCCTATCCCTCCCGTCATCCGTGTACTTTTGCTTTGGTATTGGTATCCCAGAAGTAATGATGACCCGTGGACTGATCACACATAACAGAAGAAAACATAATTTATGCTTACCTGATAAATTCCTTTCTTCTGTTGTGTGATCAGTCCACGGCCCGCCCTGTTTTTTAAGGCAGGTAAATATTTTTTAAATTATAATCCAGTCACCACTACACCCTTGGCTTCTCCTTTCTCGTTGGTCTTTGGTCGAATGACTGGCGGTGACGTAGAGGGGAGGAGCTATATAGCAACTCTGCTGGGTGAATCCTCTTGCACTTCCTGTAGGGGAGCAGATAATATCCCAGAAGTAATGATGACCCGTGGACTGATCACACAACAGAAGAAAGGAATTTATCAGGTAAGCATAAATTATGTTTTTTTCTCCTAACCGTCGGTCGAATGACTGGGGGGGCGGAGCCTGGGAGGGACTATATGGACAGCTCTTGCTGTGTGCTCTCCTTGCCTTTCCCTGTGGGGGAGGAGAATATCCCACAAGTAATGGATGACGCCGTGGACCGGACACACCGTTGGAGAAAGTAATTTATCAGGTAAGCATAAATTCTGTTTTTCTTTATACACAAAAGTGTCTAGAAAGGCTACTCCTGTTTTCTCCATGTTAAGTGTAAATGTAAGACCAGCAACAGATGTGTTAAGATCTTGTACAAATTGCAATAGGCTCCCAGTGTCACCCCACCATATGCCAAATATGTCATCCACAAATCTCCACCATGCTGCTCCATTTTGTAAAAATAATGGATGTGAATATACAAATTTCTCTTCTATGTGGGACATAAAAATGTTGGCATATGTTGGGGCAACACTGGAGCCCATTGCAGTACCTTGCTTCTGTAAATAAAAAGTGTCTTGAAATAAGAAATAATTTTGGTATAATATGATAGATAACAGATTTGTTAAAAATTGTATTTCTTGCTCATTATATTTGTTGTTAGTTTTCAATGTGTTAGTTACTGCCTCAATTCCACTTGTATGCTTGATTGATGTATATAAGCTAGTAACATCTAATGTGTATAGGATACATTTATCTCCAATTTGTCCAATATCTTTTAATTTGGCTAGAAAGTCATTTGTGTCTTTTAAATATGATGATGTGTTTAATAGGTAGGGTTGTAATACTTTATCTAAAAATACTGCAATTTTAGAAAAAATGGAGTTTACTCCCGCCACTATTGGGCATCCTGGTGGATGAAATTTGTCTTTGTGTATTTTGGGTGAGATATATATTACTGGTCTTACTGGGTTTTTTTCAATTAAACATTCTTTAAATTCATTTGTAATAATGCCATTCTTAATTGCTATATTTGTGATATGTTCTATTTCTTTCCCTATTTGGATTGTAGGATCTCTAGTGAGGGCTTCATATACTGTGGTGTCATTTAGTTGTCTTTGTATCTCTTTCACATGATCTATTTTATTTAGTAAAACTACTGCACCGCCCTTATCTGCTTCCTTTATTGTTATTTCATTGTTGTTTTTGAGCTTATTAATGGCTTCTTGTTGTTTCTTATCTATTTGTACTAGTTCTCTTTTTTTGTTTCTTTTGAATAAGTTTTTCACTTCTTTTTGAACTAATTTTGCAAATGTGGCTACACTGTGTTGTAAGGGTGGATTAAATTTACTTTTTCCTATAATGCCAAATGTTTTGGGGTCGTTAAATTTTATGTTCTTTTTTTTGTCATCAGTCTTACTTGTGATAGGTGTTTCTATCATGTTTTTAAATGTGGAGAAATGTACTTTAAGTTTCAATTTCCTGAAAAATCTCTCTAAATCTTGTTCTATAATAAATTCATCATGTGTGTTTGGTAAAAAGTATGATAAACCTTTATTTAGAATTGCATGTTCAATCTCTGATAAGGTGTAGTTGGAAATATTATGAACCAAGTCATCCTCCATATTTTCTATATTGCAGTGTGACTCAGTATTGCTATTGATCATAGTGTTGACTTTAGTGTTAGTTTGTATCTCATTTAATTTAGTAGTATTGTAGTTGTGAGTAGTATTATCCCTTATTAAGTTCACATTAGTGGTGTTTTCTTTATCTAGAGTGCTAATGTCTTTACCAGTGTGACTATTTAGAATGCCATCAATTTTTAAAGTGCTTGTGTTTTCTGCAGCATTATTTATTAAAGTGTCGTGATTAATTGAAGTGATATCTAGTTTTAAAGTGCATATATTTTCTGCATCTCTACAAGTGCTCTCATTTTCAACATTGTTAGTTACAACATTCGCCAAAGTGTTATTTAATACTATAGTGCATACATTTTTTTCAACATTATTTTTTAAAGTGCTTTGGTTTGCAATACTTTTTTCATTGTCAACATTCAACAAAGGATTTGTCATGTTAATATTTGTATTTGTGCAATATTGTGAGTCTTTAAGTACATAGTTCTTTACTTTATTTTGTCCATCATTTCCTTCGTGATTAGTGTCTTTTAAGTGTCTATACACAGTGTCTTTAGGTGAATTTACTTTACCCACATCTGTTGCACTCCTGCTGTGTCTTGTTCGTGCTTTGTTGGTGGTTAGACTCGAGTACCTTAAATTTTCAGGATCCGTTATCTCCCCATTCTCTTTGTATGTTTCTTCTGGTATATTTTGCAGCTCTGTGCCGCTATTCAATAGCGGTATTGCCCCCGTTGGTATCCTCTCGTTTGTCGGGCTCTCTGGCGCTCCGGTTGTGACGTCAAAAGGTATGCGCCTCTTCCGATGCTTGCGCCCGGCGCGGTGTGATCTACGTCTGAATCCTCGGTTAAAAAACCGGCAGACGATTCTGAACCACTACCGCTGATGTCATCCTGGTATATGCTACGGTATCAGATAACAGACTTTTTACAAATTTCATCTGGGGAAGCAACAAGTAGAAACTTTGAAAAAAATAGCAAAAGAAAAATGATTTTAGAATTACATGCCATAACATTAAGTGAATATCATAAAGTCCAAAGGATACCTAGAGGATTGAGGATGTCTACCTGTCCTACACTTTTTTCAGATAAAAGATTACTGTGAAAAATTTGAAAGCATTCTCAACAAATGCTCATATGATATCATTACATGGACTGTAGAATATGCACAAAAAGAAATAAATAAATACAAAGAAATCATCAACAAACAGAACAACTTATTCACAACATTTCCTTGGATGAATATAACAAATTAATTAAAGAAGTGGAAAAATCAACACAAGAGTACCGTAAACAACTGGAGTGCCGCAAAAGAACCAAATTCATAAGAGACGAGCAGGATTACTCTTCTGTTAACGTCTCTAAATGGCGACAGAGAAACAGCAACCAAAGACCCCCCAACGCAGAAATCAGAGATCGAAGGCGAGAAGCAAGAAAACGCCCGGCTCAGGATGACATCAGCGGTAGTGGTTCACAATAGTCTGCCGGTTTTTTAACCGAGGATTCAGACGTAGATCACACCGCGCCGGGCGCAAGCATCGGAAGAGGTGCATACCTTTCGACGTCACAACCGGAGCACCAGAGAGCCCGACGAACGAGAGGATACCAACGGGGGCAATACCGCTATTGAATAGCGGCACAGAGCTGCAAAATATACCAGAAGAAACATACAAAGAGAATGGGGAGATAACGCATCCTGAAAATTTAAGGTACTCGAGTCTAACCACCAACAAAGCACGAACAAGACACAGCAGGAGTGCAACAGATGTGGGTAAAGTAAATGCACCTAAAGACACTGTGTATAGACACTTAAAAGACACTAATCACGAAGGAAATGATGGACAAAATAAAGTAAAGAACTATGTACTTAAAGACTCACAATATTGCACAAATACAAATATTAACATGACAAATCCCTTGTTGAATGTTGACAATGAAAAAAGTATTGCAAACCAAAGCACTTTAAAAAATAATGTTGAAAAAAATGTATGCACTATAGTATTAAATAACACTTTGGCGAATGTTGTAACTAACAATGTTGAAAATGAGAGCACTTGTAGAGATGCAGAAAATATATGCACTTTAAAACTAGATATCACTTCAATTAATCACGACACTTTAATAAATAATGCTGCAGAAAACACAAGCACTTTAAAAATTGATGGCATTCTAAATAGTCACACTGGTAAAGACATTAGCACTCTAGATAAAGAAAACACCACTAATGTGAACTTAATAAGGGATAATACTACTCACAACTACAATACTACTAAATTAAATGAGATACAAACTAACACTAAAGTCAACACTATGATCAATAGCAATACTGAGTCACACTGCAATATAGAAAATATGGAGGATGACTTGGTTCATAATATTTCCAACTACACCTTATCAGAGATTGAACATGCAATTCTAAATAAAGGTTTATCATACTGTTTACCAAACACACATGATGAATTTATTATAGAACAAGATTTAGAGAGATTTTTCAGGAAATTGAAACTTAAAGTACATTTCTCCACATTTAAAAACATGATAGAAACACCTATCACAAGTAAGACTGATGACAAAAAAAAAACATAAAATTTAACGACCCCAAAACATTTGGCATTAAAGGAAAAAGTAAATTTAATCCACCCTTACAACACAGTGTAGCCACATTTGCAAAATTAGTTCAAAAAGAAGTGAAAAACTTATTCAAAAGAAACAAAAAAAGAGAACTAGTACAAATAGATAAGAAACAACAAGAAGCCATTAATACGCTCAAAAACAACAATGAAATAACAATAAAGGAAGCAGATAAGGGCGGTGCAGTAGTTTTACTAAATAAAATAGATCATGTGAAAGAGATACAAAGACAACTAAATGACACCACAGTATATGAAGCCCTCACTAGAGATCCTACAATCCAAATAGGGAAAGAAATAGAACATATCACAAATATAGCAATTAAGAATGGCATTATTACAAATGAATTTAAAGAATGTTTAATTGAAAAAAAACCCAGTAAGACCAGTAATATATATCTCACCCAAAATACACAAAGACAAATTTCATCCACCAGGACGCCCAATAGTGGCGGGAGTAAACTCCATTTTTTCTAAAATTGCAGTATTTTTAGATAAAGTATTACAACCCTACATATTAAACACATCATCATATTTAAAAGACACAAATGACTTTCTAGCCAAATTAAAAGATATTGGACAAATTGGAGATAAATGTATCCTATACACATTAGATGTTACTAGCTTATATACATCAATCAAGCATACAAGTGGAATTGAGGCAGTAACTAACACATTGAAAACTAACAACAAATATAATGAGCAAGAAATACAATTTTTAACAAATCTGTTATCTATCATATTATATCAAAATTATTTCTTATTTCAAGACACTTTTTATTTACAGAAGCAAGGTACTGCAATGGGCTCCAGTGTTGCCCCAACATATGCCAGCATTTTTATGTCCCACATAGAAGAGAAATTTGTATATTCACATCCATTATTTTTACAAAATGGAGCAGCATGGTGGAGATTTGTGGATGACATATTTGGCATATGGTGGGGTGACACTGGGAGCCTATTGCAATTTGTACAAGATCTTAACACATCTGTTGCTGGTCTTACATTTACACTTAACATGGAGGAAACAGGAGTAGCCTTTCTAGACACTTTTGTATATAAAGAAAAAGGCTTTTTGAAAACCGATCTATATGTAAAACCAACAGACAAAAATAAAGTACTACAATATGACAGCTTTCATTAAAAAAAAACGATAGAAGCAATACCCCAAGGCCAATTTAAGAGTAAAAAGAATAGTAACTGACGAAAGGAAATGCAACATCAGACTAACAGAAATGGCAGAAAAATTCAAAAAAAGAGGGTATCCAGAAGAATTAATCACAAAACAATTAGAATACTGTAAAAATCAGAAAGAAAATACAAAAAAGGAGACACAAGATAACAGAATGATATTTGTCACACAATATAATTAATTAGGAACAAAGATATCACACATTATAAATAAACACTGGCACATATTGAAAGACTGTAATCCTCAAATTGTTGAATTTAAAAACATACCCATAGTAGCTGACAAAAAAACGAAAAATCTGAGAGACTTATTGGTAAGGGCAGATATAGGTAGCAATAAGAAAGATCTACAAACAACAATAGGGTCAGATAATAGGGGTTGTTACCCTTGCTTACACTGTAGCCACTGCAGTTCAATAATAAAAGGGAAAGAATTTTTTCATCCCATTAAAGGAACCAAATATCCAATAAAGAAACATCTTACATGTAGAAGCACATACGCTATATATCTCATCAAGTGTCCGTGTGCTAGAATTTATATAGGTGAAACAAGTAGGGAAGTAAGAACTAGAATCACTGAACATAAGTCCAACATCAGGAATAAAAATTTGGAGGCTCCTGTTTCCTGTCACTTCCTCTCCATGGGTCATAACATCAGTCAACTTAGGTTTCAAGTAATTGAACAAGTTGACAGACCCAGGAGGGGAGGTGACAGGGACCAAATGCTTAAAAGAAGGGAGATGTACTGGATAAACAAATTAAATACAATGATACCTGAAGGTCTGAATAAAGATTTTGAATGGTCATTATTTTTCTAAAAAAAAATAGCATATATCTGTTGTAGCATTTTGATTCTGATATTATCATGTGTATGGGTTTTAATTGTATATACTATAATTTGGTTTTAATATTTCATGTGACAAATAAAAGGAGTTAAAAAACACATTTAAAATCCTTTAGAAAAGAATAAAAATTTATAAATCTAAAAACTTATTTATCATATGTAATTTTAAATTTTAACCACAAGATGGCACTAGTGTGCAAATTGATAAAAGATTGGACAGGTATAAAAGACACACCTGTACACTATTCAATAGACATGATTAAGAACCTGGAATAGGTTTGAAACGTTGTTGGTTGATGTGATGGACCCTGTAAGAAACTAATAAAGGTCTTTTTAACTTGACTGGAGGCTGGAAAACTACTTTATTCTGCACAATTTGGACATGGTCCGTATTTTAAAGTTTTACCTGCAGGCGTCTAAGGACTTTCGTCTTCTTCTTTGTTTGCGATTATCTCAGGAAGACGTAAAGGACAGAAAGCTACGGCTACTTCTTTCTTTTCTCTTGTTAAGTGTATTCAGTCCACGGGTCATCCATTACTTATGGGATTATATCTCCTTCCCAACAGGAAGTTGCAAGAGGATCACCCAAGCAGAGCTGATATATAGCTCCTCCCCTCACATGTCATATCCAGTCATTCTCTTGCAACTCAACTAGATAGGTCGTTGTGAGAGGTCTGTGGTGTTTTTTATACTTAGTTTATTTCTTCAATCAAAAGTTTGTTATTTTAAATGGCACCGGAGTGTGCTGTTTGTTCTCAGGCAGTATTTAGAAGAAGAATCTGCCTGCGTTTTCTATGATCTTAGCAGAAGTAACTAAGATCCACTTGCTGTTCTCGCACATTCTGAGGAGTGGGGTAACTTTCAGAAAGGGAATAGCATGTGGGGAATCCTGCAAACAAGGTATGTGCAGTAAATTATTTTTCTAAGGAATGGAATTGACTAAGAAAATACTGCTGATACCGATGTAATGTAAGTACAGCCTTAAATGCAGCAGCGACTGGTATCAGGCTGATGAATGTATGTACAATAAGTAATTTTCTAAGGAATGGAATTTGACTAAGAAAATACTGTTAATACTGAAGTATTGTATAAGCCTTAACTGCAGTAGAAGCGACTGGTAGCAGGCTTATTAATAACACTACCTAACTTTTAAAGTGTATGTTTAAAACGTTTACTGGCATGTTATTCGTTTTTTGTGAGGTACTTTGGTGATAAATCTTTTGGGGCATGATTTTCCACATGGCTGTTGTTTATTTCTATATAGAAACGGTTAACTGAGGTTTCCCACTGTTGTAATAGGAGTGGGAGGAGCCTATTTTAGCGCTTTTTTGCGCAGTAAAAATTCAGTTTCACTCTTCCTGCTTCTTCCTCCTTGATCCAGGACGTCTCTAGTGAGCTCAGGGGTCTTCAAAAGTCATTTTGAGGGAGGTAATCAGTCACAGCAGACCTGTGACAGTGTGTTTGACTGTGATAAAAACGTTAATTGTTAAATTGATTATCCGTTTTTGGGTTTTAAGGGGTTAATCATCCATTTGCTAGTGGGTGCAATACTTTGCTAACTTAATACATTTACTGTGAAAATTTGGTTGCTATAACTGATTTGGTTCATTGTTATTTCAACTGTGACGTTTTTTTGTGCTTCTTAAAGGCGCAGTAGTGTTTTTTTATATTGCTTGTAAATTTATTTGAAAGGATTTTCCAAGCTTGCTAGTCTCATTGCGAGTCTGTTTAAACATGCCTGACACAGATGAATCTGTTTGTTCACTATGTTTGAAGGCCAATGTGGAGCCCCACAGAAATATGTGCACTAAATGTATTGATGTCACTTTGAATAAAAGTCAATCTATATCTGTAAAGAAATTATCACCAGACAACGAGGGGGAAGTTATGCCGACTAACTCTCCTCACGTGTCAGTACCTTCGCCTCCCGCTCAGGAGGCGCGTGATATTGTGGCGCCAAGTGCATCAGAGAGGCCCATACAAATCACTTTGCAAGACATGGCTGCTGTTATGACAGAGGTATTATCTAAATTGCCTGAATTAAGAGGCAAGCGCGATAGCTCTGGGTTAAGGACAGAGCGCGCTGATGATGTGAGAGCCATGTCTGATACTGCGTCACAATTTGCAGAACATGAGGACGGAGAGCTTCATTCTGTGGGTGACGGATCTGATCCAGGGAGACCGGATTCAGAGATTTCTAATTTTAAATTTAAGCTTGAGAACCTCCGCGTATTGCTAGGGGAGGTATTAGCGGCTCTGAATGATTGTAACACGGTTGCAATTCCAGAGAAAGTATGTAGGTTGGATAGATACTTTGCGGTACCGGTGTGTACTGACGTTTTTCCTATACCTAAAAGGCTTACAGAAATTATTAGCAAGGAGTGGGATAGACCCGGTGTGCCCTTTTCCCCACCTCCGATATTTAGAAAAATGTTCCCAATAGACGCCACCACGCGAGACTTATGGCAGACGGTCCCTAAGGTGGAGGGAGCAGTTTCTACTTTAGCTAAGCGTACCACTATCCCGGTGGAGGATAGTTGTGCTTTTTCGGATCCAATGGATAAAAAATTAGAAGGTTACCTTAAGAAAATGTTTGTTCAACAAGGTTTTATCTTACAGCCCCTTGCATGCATTGCGCCTGTCACTGCTGCTGCAGCATTCTGGTTTGAGTCTCTGGAAGAGGCCATTCGCACAGCTCCATTGGATGAGATTATGGCCAAGCTTAAAGCACTTAAGCTAGCTAATGCATTTGTTTCTGATGCCGTTGTACATTTAACCAAACTAACGGCTAAGAACTCCGGATTCGCCATCCAGGCGCGCAGAGCGCTATGGCTTAAATCCTGGTCAGCTGACGTGACTTCTAAATCTAAATTGCTTAATATTCCTTTCAAAGGGCAGACCTTATTCGGGCCCGGCTTGAAAGAAATTATTGCTGACATTACTGGGGGTAAGGGTCATACTCTTCCTCAGGACAGGGCCAAATCAAAGGCCAAACAGTCTAATTTTCGTGCCTTTCGTAACTTCAAGGCAGGAGCAGCATCAACTTCCTCCGCTCCAAAACAGGAAGGACCTGTTGCTCGTTACAGACAGGGCTGGAAAACTAACCAGCCCTGGAACAAGGGCAAGCAGGCCAGAAAGCCTACTTCTTCCCCTAAGACAGCATGAAGAGAGGGCCCCCTATCCGGAAACGGATCTAGTGGGGGGCAGACTATCTCTCTTCACCCAGGCTTTTGCAAGAGATGTCCAGGATCCCTGGGCGTTGGAGATAATATCTCAGGGATATCTTCTGGACTTCAAAGCATCTCCTCCACAAGGGAGATTTCATCTTTCAAGGTTATCAGCAAACCAAATAAAGAAAGAGGCATTTCTACGCTGTGTGCAAGACCTCTTAGTAATGGGGGTGATCCACCCAGTTCCGCGGGCGGAACAAGGGCAAGGGTTTTACTCAAATCTGTTTGTGGTTCCCAAGAAAGAGGGAACCTTCAGGCCAATCTTGGACCTAAAAATCTTAAACAAATTCCTAAGAGTTCCATCATTCAAAATGGAAACTATTCGAACCATCCTACCCATGATCCAAGAGGGTCAATACATGACCACGGTAGACTTAAAGGATGCCTACCTTCATATACCAATTCACAAAGATCATTATCGGTACCCAAGATTTGCCTTTCTAGACAGGCATTACCAGTTTGTAGCTCTTCCCTTCGGGTTGGCTACGGCCCCGAGAATCTTTACAAAGGTTCTGGGCTCACTTCTGGCGGTTCTAAGACCACGAGGCATAGCGGTGGCTCCGTATCTAGACGACATCCTGATACAGGCGTCAAGCTTTTAAATGGCCAAGTCTCATACAGAGATAGTTCTGGCATTTCTGAGGTCGCATGGGTGGAAAGTGAACGTGGAAAAGAGTTCTCTATCACCACTCACAAGAGTCTCCTTTCTAGGGACTCTTATAGATTCTGTAGAGATGAAAATTTACCTGACGGAGTCCAGGTTATCAAAGCTTCTAAATGCTTGCCGTGTCCTTCATTTCATTCCACGCCCGTCAGTGGCTCAGTGCATGGAAGTAATCGGCTTAATGGTAGCGGCAATGGACATAGTGCCATTTGCGCGCCTGCATCTCAGACCGCTGCAATTATGCATGCTAAGTCAGTGGAATGGGGATTATTCAGATTTGTCCCCTCTGCTAAGTCTGGACCAAGAGACCAGAGATTCTCTTCTCTGGTGGCTTTCTCGGGTCCATCTGTCCAAGGGTATGACCTTTCGCAGGCCAGATTGGACGATTGTAACAACAGATGCCAGCCTTCTAGGTTGGGGCGCAGTCTGGAACTCCCTGAAGGCTCAGGGATTATGGACTCAGGAGGAGAAACTCCTCCCAATAAATATTCTGTAGTTGAGAGCAATACTCAATGCTCTTCTAGCTTGGCCTCAGTTAGCAACACTGAGGTTCATCAGATTTCAGTCGGACAACATCACGACTGTGGCTTACATCAACCATCAAGGGGGAACCAGGAGTTCCCTAGCAATGTTGGAAGTCTCAAAGATAATTCGCTGGGCAGAGTCTCACTCTTGTCATCTGTCAGCGATCTACATCCCAGGCGTGGAGAACTGGGAGGCGGATTTTCTAAGTCGCCAGACTTTTCATCCGGGGGAGTGGGAACTTCACCCGGAGGTCTTCACTCAACTGATTCATCGTTGGGGCAAACCAGATCTGGATCTCATGGCGTCTCGCCAGAACGCCAAGCTTCCTTGTTACGGATCCAGGTCCAGGGACCCGGGAGCGGTGCTGATAGATGCTCTGACAGCCCCTTGGGTCTTCAACATGGCTTATGTGTTTCCACCATTTCCGATGCTTCCTCGACTGATTGCCAAGATCAAACAGGAGAGAGCATCGGTGATTCTGATAGCGCCTGCGTGGCCACGCAGGACCTGGTATGCAGACCTAGTGGACATGTCGTCCTGTCCACCATGCTCTCTGCCTCTGAGGCAGGACCTTCTAATTCAGGGTCCTTTCAATCATCCAAATCTAATTTCTGTCAGGCTGACTGCATGGAGATTGAACGCTTGATTCTATCAAAGCGTGGCTTCTCGGAGTCGGTTATTGATACCTTAATACAGGCTCGGAAACCTGTTACCAGAAAAATTTACCATAAGATATGGCGTAAATATTTATATTGGTGCAAATCCAAGAGTTACTCATGGAGTAAGGTTAGGATTCCTAGGATATTGTCTTTTCTACAAGAGGGTTTAGAAAAGGGCTTATCTGCTAGTTCGTTAAAGGGCAGATTTCTGCTCTGTCTATTCTTCTACACAAACGCCTGGCAGAAGTTCCAGACGTTCAGGCTTTGGCTAGGATTAAGCCTGTGTTTAAGACTGTTGCTCCGCCGTGGAGCTTAAACTTAGTTCTTAACGTTCTGCAAGGCGTTCCATTTGATCCCCTTCATTCCATTGATATTAAGCTGTTATCTTGGAAAGTTCTGTTTTTGATGGCTATTTCCTCGGCTCGAAGAGTCTCTGAGTTATCTGCCTTACATTGTGATTCTCCTTATCTGATTTTCCATTCAGACAAGGTAGTTCTGCGTACTAAACCTGGGTTTTTACCTAAGGTAGTTTCTAACAGGAATATCAATCAAGAGATTGTTGTTCCATCACTGTGTCCTAACCCTTCTTCAAAGAAGGAACGACTCTTGCATAATCTGGACGTAGTCCGTGCCCTGAAGTTCTATTTGCAGGCAACTAAAGATTTTCGTCAAACTTCTTCCCTGTTTGTCGTTTACTCTGGACAGAGGAGAGGTCAAAAAGCTTCGGCTACCTCTCTCTCCTTTTGGCTTCGTAGCATAATACATTTAGCCTATGAGACTGCTGGACAGCAGCCTCCTGAAAAAATTACAGCTCATTCCACTAGAGCTGTGGCTTCCACCTGGGCCTTTAAGAATGAGGCCTCTGTTGAACAGATTTGCAAGGCTGCAACTTGGTCTTCACTTCACACTTTTTCAAAATTTTACAAATTTGACACTTTTGCTTCTTCGGAGGCTGTTTTTGGGGGAGAGGTTCTACAGGCAGTGGTTCCTTCCGTTTAAAGTTCCTGCCTTGTCCCTCCCATCATCCGTGTACTTTAGCTTTGGTATTGGTATCCCATAAGTAATGGATGACCCATGGACTGAATACACTTAACAAGAGAAAACATAATTTATGCTTACCTGATAAATTTATTTCTCTTGTAGTGTATTCAGTCCACGGCCCGCCCTGTCTTTTAAGGCAGATCTAAATTTTAATTCAAACTCCAGTCACCACTGCACCCTATGGTTTCTCCTTTCTTGTCTTGTTTCGGTCGAATGACTGGATATGACATGTGAGGGGAGGAGCTATATAGCAGCTCTGCTTGGGTGATCCTCTTGCAACTTCCTGTTGGGAAGGAGATATAATCCCATAAGTAATGGATGACCCGTGGACTGAATACACTACTAGTGAAATAAATTTATCAGGTAAGCATAAATTATGTTTTTGGCTGTGGAGTGTCATGTTTTGCATATGGCACTGCTGGACAGCAGCCTCCTGAGAGAGTTACGGCTCATTCCAAGAGTGTTGTTGCTTCCTCATGGGGAAGCTTTTGTGGATCAGATTTGCAGGACTGCAACTTGGTCCTCTCTTCACACGTTTTTCAAAGTTCTACAAATTTGATACTTTTGCCTCGGCTGAGGCCGCTTTTTGGGGAAAGGTTCTTCAAGCAGTGGTGCCTTTCATTTAGGTTCCCTGTCTTGTCCCTCCCGTATCATCTGTGTACTCTATCTTGGGTATTGAATCCCATTAGTAATTAAGATGATCTGTGGACTCATCGTGTCATAAAAAAAGAAAAGAAAATTTATGCTTACCTGATAAATTTCTTTTTTGACAAGATGAGTCCACGGCCGCCCTGTTCTTGTAAGACAGGTTGTTGGTTATTATAAACTTCAGACACCTCTGCACCTTGGTTTTTCCTTTCTTTCCTTAACTTCGGGCTGTGGTGCTCTTTGCAGCCTCTTGCTGACCAGGAGGTGAATATCCCATTAGTATTTAAGATGATCCGTGGACTCATCGTGTCAAAAAAGAAATAAATTTATCAGGTAAGCATAAATTTTCTTTTTTCCATCAGGATCTCAAATCGTTAAATTTGAAGGTATGGAAATTGAACGTTTAGTGCTTAGTCATAGAGGTTTCTCTGACTCAGTGATTAATACTATGCTACAGACTCGTAAGTCTGTTTAAAGAAAGATTTATTATCGAGTTTGGAAGACCTATATTTCATGGTGTTCTCATAAATTCTCCTGGCATTCTTTTAGAATTCCTAGAATTTTAAAGTTTCTTCAGGATGGTTTGGATAAAGGTTTGTTTGCAAGTACTTTGAAGGGACAAATCTCTTCTCTTTCTGTTTTATTTCATAGAAAGATTGCTAAGCTTCCTGATATTCACTGTTTTGTTCAGTCTTTGGTTCGTATCAAGCATGTTTTTAAATCAATCTCTCCTCCTTGGAGTCTTAATTTGGTTTTGAAGACTTTGCAGGCTCCTTTTGAGCCTATGCAGTCTTTGGATATTAAACTACTTTCTTGGAAAGTGTTGTTTCTTTTGGCTATCTCTTCAGCTAGAATAGTTTCCGAATTGTCTTCTCTCTTGTGAGTTTCCTTTTCTGATTTTCCATCATAAGGCAGTTTTGCTGACTTTGTTTAAATTTCTTCCTAAGGTTGTGAATTCTAACAACATTAGTAGGGAAATTTTTGTTCCTTCCTTGTGTCCTAATCCCAAGAATGCTTTTGAAAGATCTTTGCATTCTTTGGATGTTGTAAGAGCTTTGAAATATGTTGAAGCTACTAAAGATTTCATGAAGACTTCTAGTCTATTTGTGTCTTCTCTGGTTCTAGGAAAGGTCAGAAAGCTTCTGCCATTTCTTTGGCATCTTGGTTGAAGCTTTTGATTCATAAAGCTTATTTGGAGGCGGGACAGTCCCCACCTCAGAGGATCACGGCTCATTCTACTAGATCAGTCTACACTTCTTGGGCCTTTTTAAGAATGAAGCTTCGGATGATCAGATTTGCAAAGCAGCAACTTGCTCTTCTTTGCATACATTTACTAAATTTTACCATTTTGATGTATTTGCTTCTTCTGAAGCAGTCTTTGGAAGAAAAGTTCTTCAGGCAGCTGTTTCAGTTTGATTCTTCTGCTAATGTTTTAAGTTTTTTTCTTTCAATTTATGAGAGAGTTTTTTTGTGGATTTAATATTTTCAGCGGAAAATGGCTTTTTTAATTTTTTTATCCCTCCCTTTGTAGTGACTTTTCTGTGGACTTCCACATCTTTGGTATTTCTATCACATATGTCACTAGCTCATGGACTCTTGCCAATTACATGAAAGAAAACATAATTTATGTAAGAACTTACCTGATAAATTAATTTCTTTCATATTGGCAAGAGTTCATGAGACCCACCCTTTTTTCTGGTGGTTATGATTTTTTGTATAAAAGCACAATTATATTTCCAGTTCCTCCTTTTTTTTGTATGCTTTTTTACTCCTTTTTCTATCACCCCACTACTTGGTTATTCGTTAAACTGAATTGTGGGTGTGGTGAGGGGTGTATTTATAGGCATTTTGAGGTTTGGGAAACACTGCCCCTCCTGGTAGGATTTTATATCCTATACGTCACTAGCTCATGGACTCTTGCCAACATGAAAGAAATTAATTTATCAGGTAAGTTCTTACATAAATTGTTTTTTTTTTATCCCCTTCCTTTTCTTTTACTGATGTCATTTCTCTCTTTCCACAGGGTCAGTCAGCACAACAAGGATAACCTTATGACTGCAGACAACCTATCAATTTGCTTTTGGCCCACATTAATGCGTCCAGACTTCGAGAACAAGGAGTTCTTTTCCACCACCAAGAACCACCAATCAGTAATAGAGACTTTTATCCTGCAGTGCCAGTACTTCTTCTATGAGGGAGATCTTGTGGATTTGCCCAGCACTACCAGTTCTCCAACTGCTCAGCACACAAACTCGGTGCTTGCTGCACCCCTTGTCCCGCTGCAATTACCTCCACCTCTCCAACCACAACTTCTCCAACCCCCTTTACAGGCTGACACACTAAGCATAATATAAACGTTTGGGGTGCTGGCTTTGTACTTTTTTTATTTAATAACCACAGGTCTCTACAGGCCACACTTGTTGTGGGGCAGACATGCTGCCTTACTCAATACAACCTGTAGTAATATCTTAATGACTCGGAGAAATCTGATTTTTAGTTGTTTTTTTTTTTTCTGTTTGTATTTTTTTTTTTTTTTTTTAATTCATTGGAACATTTAGAGAGATCTGTGGCAGACCTAGTGAATTTTGCTGCTGCATGGAACTTCTGTAGAAATATTTTACACTTCCCTTTTGACAGTCATGCCACAAAGACAATTAACAGTACACAGGCAAACTCAACAGAAGGAAAATAAACCTAAAACAATTTTTTTTTTCTATAGAAAATCTAATTACATTTACAGAAATAAATCACATTTATGAAGCGTTAGACTGCATTCCCAGCCCACCTGAAGGCTGAGATTTATTTTGTCATCAAAGCATCTGTGGCTTGTGCGTACGTGGGCATGTGTGGGTGCGTGTGGGAGCCTGGCAGTGGGTGGGTTATGGATTCCATGTTGGAGATGCTTGGAATGGAGCTTAACCTGTATATTATAAAAATTAATAATTGTATGTACATATATAAATGTTTACATATTTCAGGAATAAACATCCATTCATTGAACCTGCTTTGTTCTAAATAGGGGAGAGCCCTAGATGAAAGCAACTGTAAGAATTGTCTACAAGTCTGGTGTACTGTGGAAAACGGTTATTCGGAAAGGAAGAGTTATTGTGATTAAAAAAATTAAAAAGTTAAGAGATTATTTATAGGTAATTTATTTTATTAGTTCGTATCAAAGATGACTTGAAATAAGAAGTCCAGCCAGCAAAATAGTTAGACCTGTACACAAGCAGCAATTTATAGGTTGAAAAGGCCTCACTTTCCTCCCATTTATGTATCTTTCCTGTGCTCTGGCTATGGATCATTAGGATTCCTAAAAGTATACAGAGGATTGAGTAATAATTGACCCATTTTCTACAAGGTTTTCTAAGACTCTCCTATATCCAATTAATTATCTTGCTCTCATTTTTTATTTTTAACAAAAATACTGCAAGTACAAGGCATTCAAATTGTACTATTAAAGGAACATGAAACCTAACATTTTTTTTCATTCAGATAGAGAATACAAATTTCCAATTTACTCATATATCAATGTTGATTTATTCTCTTGGTATCCTTTATTAAAGATTATCAATGTTGATTCATTCTCTTGGTATCCTTTATTAAAGAACATCAATGCACTACTAAGAGCTAATTGAACACAGCGGTAAACCAATAGCAAGAGTCATATATGTTTAGCCATCAATCGGTAGCTAGCTCCCAGTCCTGAACCTTCTTAGGTATGCTTTTCAACAAAGGATATCAAGAGAACTAAGCAAATAAGATAGCAGAAGTAAATTGGAAAATAGTTTAAAATTGTGCACACTGAATGATGAATGAAAACTTTTGGGTTTCATGTTTCTTTAATAGTTCTTTTATGTAAAGTTAGTTGTCAATTATACAAATGTGGAAATGTAATTTTAAGTAATATTTTAAAAAAATATATACTCTTAAAATTGCCATATTTGTTACAGGTTGCAGTAATATTGTGGTTTGGAATAAGTAGAAACTTATACAATCTTTCCCTTACTGACTTCTCTCAGCCAGTACAGCTTCTTCTTTATTTAGAGTTAAATGCAATGTTCTCCTGTAAAGGGTTATGTACAGAACCCCAAAGCCTAAAATCCCACATTTATGGGTGGGTGTAACCCTTCTCTCATTTTTAATACATTATTCTATAATAGCTATACTATAATATTTATTTAAAAATTGATATGCTGTACACATATATGAAATATACTTGCATATACAGTTTTCACCTCTTTAAAGTGTTCCCATTGACGCATACTTGCTGGAGTGTATAAAAATTGTTTACTAATAACACCTTTACCTTTCATTTTGCCATTTGAAATGGCTGTTCTGCCTTTTGATACTGTAACCTATGCAGAATATTAGTGCACTGACTGTTAAAAAAAAAAGGGTGGGGTTGTCTTCCTGCAGCATGTTTTAAAGGGACATGAAACCCATATTTTTTTCTTTCATAATTTAGAAAGAGCATGCAATTTTAAGCAACTTTCTAATTTACTTCTATTATCTAATTTGCTTCATTCACATGATATTCTTTGCTGAAAAGCATATCTAGATAGGCTCAGTAGCTGTTGATTGGTTGCTGCACATAGATGCCTCGTGATTGGTTCACCAATGTGCATTTCTATTTCTTCAACTAAGTATATCTAAAGAATGAAGCAAATTAGATAATAGAAGTAAATTTGAATATTGTTTAAAATTGTATTCTCTATCTGAACCATGAAAGAACATTTTTGGGTTTAATGGCCCTTTAACTACAATGAACTCTTAGCAGGTGCTTGCCTGAGTACATTGTTCATTTTAAATGGTTCTCATCACTAAAGTCAAATTCAGAGCACACAATTTTAAAAAACCTTCCAAGTTATTTCTATTATGAAAATGTACACACTCTTTCTATAGCACACTTTCTAAGATATGGTGAGTCCACGGCATCATCAATTACTAGTGGGAATATCACTCCTGGCCAGCAGGAGGAGGCAAAAAACACCACAGTAAAGCTGTTAAATGTCACTTCCCTTACCCATAACCCCCAGTCATTCTCTTTGCCTCTGTTCATGGAGGAGGTGAAGTTTTTAGTGTCTGAAGAAGATTGGATTTATTTCACTTCAATCAAGATTTTATTATTTTGAAAGCCAGAGTAGGTTTACTCTGAACTTTTTCTCTCAAGATTGGGTCTAGCTGTACTCCACGTTAGTCTCTTCAGTAGGGCAGTGGTTGCTTTAAAGCAGATAGGAACTTGTAAGGTGAGCCTTGCTGCATTTTCCTAACACTTTGCTGCCCTAGTACAGAAAACCAGAGTAGCTTTATTCTGATCTGTCTTTTTCACAGATCTCTGTAATGAGTGGCATCCTTTCATGCTGGGTGAGCCGTCTGACTGCCATACGGCTAGATTGCAGGTAAGTGCGTTTTATGTCTTCTGGTAGGAGGCTAGCACTTTAGGTACTGCATTTTTAGGGGGACATACTGTATAAATCCTTAGTATGATTGATTCTATGGTATTATGCAGGCACACCTTGTGTATGTGAGAGGAGACTAAAGGGTACATACTCTTTCTGGGCATGAAGGAGTTAACCTTTTTTTAATATGGCTCTTATTTATTTGTCATAGATCCCTTATAAGCTTTATTGTGGTATTGCATTATAAGGGTAACACAGGTTCCTTTTTTAATAACGGTTTTGCGACTAGAGCTTCAAGAGAGGCTTTCTTTCATTCTGCTCTGTTATTTATTGCCTTCTGTTATCCCTCAGTGTCGCACTACCTTGAGGCGAGCTGGAGGGTGGGCTTAGTCTGAGCGGGCCATACATGCTAACATTGTGGGGCTTATACGTTGTTCTGCTTTAATATGAGGCAACAAGATTGTGTGTTCACTGTTGTACTGCAGGTCTTAACGGTTTCCTTTGAACACTATCCACCATTGCAGAATAGCAGGAAGGAGGCTAATTTTGCAGGGAGTTTTTTTACGCCCGCTTGCTGTGTAAAGTAGGCATGTCTCGTGACCCGCTTCTAGTTTTTAGCGGAGCAGTGTTTTACTCTGTGCAGCTTTTTCTGTTTTATGTCCTGCATATTGGGAGTGCGATGCTTTAAGAGCCAATATCGTTAAATCCCCATTCTTTTCCTGTAGAGCAGGAAAGCAGTTTCAGGTCTCACAGCGTTTACAGTAGTGTTGGTCAGACAATTATAGTTTTCTTCTATAAGGAGTACTTAAACTTCAGTGTGAGGAACGTTTTTCATGCTATAAGCAGTGAGGTATGTTCAGTCATTTTTTTCTGGAGAGACTGTGGTATTTCAGAATTGGCTGACAGTATCCCCATAAGGGTAAGGGTAAGCAGTAATCCTAAAAGAAGAGGGGTATTACTAAGCTTGCATATAGGGGCTAAGAAAAAATGGTTGACACTGAGTTTGAAAGTTTGTGGGCAAACGTTTATTTAAATGGGAGTGCTGATAACGTTTTTGGCAGGAACGATTTTGATGCTTTAATGAGAGGGTACACTTGGCTTCTTTTTGGGTTTAAGAACCCACATGGCTAGTTTGAGACCGCTCTGGTGCGGTTCATTTGGGCTGAGAGACATCGAGTGAGATGGGCGGGGCCTATTTCCGCGCCTCAGTTGCGCAGTTGTATTTGACAGGCAAGCAGCAAGCTCCAACTCCGGTGGGCCCTTGTGAGAGTATTGGGCCAAATCGAAGCTTTAACCCTGTTTTCCAGATCCCTGAGGGCAGGTAGGCGCCACAGCAGGACTGTGGCGAGGTGCAGGGGGTGTTTATTCCGGATTTAAACGTTTATTAATTATCCGGTTTTTACAGTAAGGGTTAAGTGTTCCTTTCCTTGTGGGGCAAACTTAGCTGCATAATTTGAATACTTATATCAAAAATTTGAAACAATTTGATTATTTTAAAGCAGTTTTGCAAAACGTGTATGCTTTTTCTTTCATATAATTAGCAAGAGTCCATGAGCTAGTGAAGTATGGGATATACATTCCTACCAGGAGGGGCAAAGTTTCCCAAACCTTAAAATGCCTATAAATACACCCCTCACCACACCCACAATTCAGTTTTACAAACTTTGCCTCCCATAGAGGTGGTGAAGTAAGTTTGTGCTAGATTCTACGTTATGTGCTTTGCAGCAGGCTGAAGCCCGGTTTTCCTCTCAGAGTGCAGTGAATGTCAGAGGGATGTGAAGAGAGTATTGCCTATTTGAATACAATGGTCTTCCTCTAGGGGATCTATTTCATAGGTTCTCTGTTATCGGTCGTAGAGATTTCTTCTCCTACCTCCCTTTTCAGATCGACAATATACTCTTATATACCATTACCTCTACTGATTCTCGTTTCAGTACTGGTTTGGCTATCTACTATATGTAGAGGAGTGTCCTGGGGTAAGTAAGTCTTATTTTTTGTGACACTCTAAGCTATGGTTGGGCACTTTATATGTAAAGTTCTAAATATATGTCTTTAAACTTAAATTTGCCATGATTCAGGATATTCAGTATTCCTTCATTCAGACTGTCAGTTTCATTATTTGGGATAATGCATATGAATTAATACTTTTTTCTTACCTTGAAAATTTTCAATTGACTATTTTTCCCTGCGGGCTGTTAGGCTCGCGGGGGCAGAAAATGCTTCATTTTATTGCGTCATTCCTGGCGCAAACTTTTTTGGCGCAAAAATTTTGTCATTTCCGGCGTCGTAGTTGACGGCGGAAGTTGTTTGTAGTTACGTAATTTTCTCCTGTTAAGTGTAGTCAGTCCACGGGTCATCCATTACTTATGGGATTATATCTCCTCCCTAACAGGAAGTGCAAGAGGATCACCCAAGCAGAGCTGCTATATAGCTCCTCCCCTCTACGTCATACCCAGTCATTCTCTTGCACCTAACTAACAGATAGGACGTGTGAGAGGACTGTGGTTGTTAAACTTAGTTTTTATTTCTTCAATCAAAAGTTTGTTATTTTAAACAGCACCGGAGTGTGTTGTTTCTTCTCAGGCAGCATTAGAAGAAGAATCTACCTGAGTTTGTGTATGATCTTAGCGGTCGTAACTAAGATCCACTTGCTGTTCTCGGCCATTCTGAGGAGTGAGGTAACTTCAGAACAGGGGATAGCAGGCAGGGTTCACCTGCAAGGAGGTATGTTGCAGTATATTATTTTCTAAGGAATGGAATTGACTGAGAAAATACTGCTAATACCGATGTAATGTAAGTGCAGCCTTAAATGCAGTAGTAGCGACTGGTATCAGGCTGATATGTATGTATGTTTACACTGAGGTATTTCTGGGGAATGGAACTTCACTAAGAAAATACTGTATATATTTAAGTAATAATTGAGCCTCCACTGCAGTGAGAGCGACTAGCAGCAGGCTTATTAATAACATTTCATAATTTTATTTTTAAAACGTTTACTGGCATGTTAATCGTTTTTTTCTGAGGTACTTGGTGATAAAACTTTATGGGCATGATTTTTACCACATGGCTGTCGTTTGTTTCTGAATAAAATCAGTTTACTGAGCTTCCCCACTGTTGTAATATGAGTGGGAGGGGCCTATTTTAGCGCTTTATTGCGTAGTAAAAATTCAGTCACAGTCTTCCTATTTCTTCCTCCATGATCCAGGACGTCTCTACAGAGCCCAGGGGTCTCCAAAACTAGTTTTGAGGGAGGTAATCACTCACAGCAGACCTGTGAGAGTGTGTTTTGACTGTGATAAAAACGTTAATATTAAATTGTTATCCGTTTTTGGGTACTAAGGGGTTAATCATCCATTTGCTGGTGGGTGCAATCCTTTGCTAACTTAATGCATTTACTGTGAAAATTTGGTTGCTATAACTAATTTGGTTCATTGTTATTTCAACTGTGACAGTTTTTTGTGCTTCTTAAAGGCACAGTAACGTTTTTTATATTGCTTGTAAATTTATTTGAAAAGAATTTTCCAAGCTTGCTAGTCTCATTGCTAGTCTGTTTAAACATGTCTGACACAGATGAATCTCTTTGTTCAATATGTTTAAAGGCCAATGTGGAGCCCAATAGAAATTTGTGTACTAATTGCATTGATGCTACTTTAAATAAAAGCCAATCTGTACATGTAAAGAAAATTTCACCAGATAACGAGGGGGAAGTTATGCCGACTAACTCTCCTCACGTGTCAGTACCTTCGCCTCCCGCTCAGGAGGTGCGTGATATTGTGGCGCCAAGTACATCAGGGCGGCCCATACAAATCACTTTGCAAGACATGGCTAATGTGATGACTGAAGTACTATCTAAATTGCCAGAATTTAGGGGTAAACGCGATCACTCTGGGGTAAGAACAGAGTGTGCTGATAATAATAGAGCCATGTCTGATACTGCGTCACAATTTGCAGAACATGAGGACGGAGAGCTTCATTCTGTGGGTGACGGATCTGATCCAAGTAAACTGGACTCAGACATTTCAAATTTTAAATTTAAGCTTGAGAACCTCCGTGTATTACTAGGGGAGGTATTAGCGGCTCTGAATGATTGTAACACGGTTGCAATTCCAGAGAAAATATGTAGGCTGGATAAATATTTTGCGGTACCGGCGTGTACTGACGTTTTTCCTATACCTAAAAGGCTTACAGAAATTGTTAACAAGGAGTGGGATAGACCCGGTGTGCCTTTTTCACCCCCTCCTATATTTAGAAAAATGTTTCCAATAGACGCCACCACACGGGACTTATGGCAGACGGTCCCTAAGGTGGAGGGAGCAGTTTCTACTCTGGCTAAGCGCACCACTATCCCGGTGGAGGATAGCTGTGCTTTTTCAGATCCAATGGATAAAAAGTTAGAGGGTTACCTTAAGAAAATGTTTGTTCAGCAAGGTTTTATATTACAACCCCTTGCATGCATTGCGCCTGTCACGGCTGCGGCGGCATTCTGGTTTGAGTCTCTGGAAGAGACCCTTAGCTCAGCTCCATTGGATGAGATTATAGACAAGCTTAAAGTCCTTAAGCTAGCTAATTCATTTATTTCTGATGCCGTAGTACACTTAACTAAACTTACGGCTAAGAACTCCGGATTCGCCATTCAAGCGCGTAGAGCGCTGTGGCTTAAATCCTGGTCAGCCGATGTGACTTCTAAATCTAAATTGCTTAACATCCCTTTCAAAGGGCAGACATTATTCGGGCCCGGTTTGAAAGAAATTATCGCTGACATTACTGGAGGTAAGGGCCATGCCCTGCCTCAAGACAGGGCCAAACCAAGGGCTAAACAGTCTAATTTTCGTGCCTTTCGTAACTTCAAGGCAGGAGCAGCATCAACTTCCTCCGCTCCAAGACAGGAAGGAACTGTTGCTCGCTACAGACAGGGCTGGAAACCTAACCAGTCCTGGAACAAGGGCAAGCAGGCCAGAAAACCTGCTGCTGCCCCTAAGACAGCATGAAGTGAGGGCCCCCGATCCGGAAACGGATCTAGTGGGGGGCAGACTTTCTCTCTTCGCCCAGGCTTGGGCAAGAGATGTCCAGGATCCCTGGGCGTTAGAGATCATATCTCAGGGATATCTTCTGGACTTCAAAGCTTCTCCTCCAAAAGGGAGATTTCATCTTTCAAGGTTGTCAGCAAACCAGATAAAGAAAGAGGCGTTTCTACGCTGTGTACAAGACCTTTTACTAATGGGAGTGATCCACCCAGTTCCGCGGTCGGAACACGGACAAGGGTTTTACTCAAATCTGTTTGTGGTTCCCAAAAAAGAGAGAACCTTCAGACCAATCTTGGACTTAAAGATCCTAAACAAATTCCTAAGAGTTCCATCGTTCAAAATGGAAACTATTCGGACCATCTTACCTATGATCCAAAAGGGTCAGTACATGACCACAGTGGATTTAAAGGATGCCTACCTTCACATACCGATTCACAAGGATCATTACCGGTATCTAAGGTTTGCCTTCCTAAACAGGCATTACCAGTTTGTAGCTCTTCCCTTCGGGTTAGCTACAGCTCCAAGAATCTTTACAAAGGTTCTGGGCTCTCTTCTGGCGGTACTAAGACCGCGAGGAATAGCGGTAGCTCCGTACCTAGACGACATTCTGATACAAGCGTCAAGTTTCCAAACTGCCAAGTCTCATACAGAGTTAGTTCTGGCATTTCTAAGGTCGCATGGGTGGAAGGTGAACGTAGAAAAGAGTTCTCTATTGCCACTCACAAGAGTTCCCTTCTTGGGGACTCTTATAGATTCTGTAGAAATGAAAATTTACCTGACAGAGGACAGGTTATCAAAACTTCTAAATGCTTGCCGTGTCCTTCATTCCATTCAACACCCGTCAGTGGCTCAATGCATGGAGGTAATCGGCTTAATGGTAGCGGCAATGGAAATAGTACCTTTTGCACGCCTGCATCTCAGACCGCTGCAATTGTGCATGCTAAGTCAGTGGAATGGGGATTACTCAGATTTGTCCCCTATACTAAATCTGGATCAAGAGACCAGAGATTCTCTTCTATGGTGGCTTTCTCGGCCACATCTGTCCAGGGGGATGCCCTTCAGCAGGCCAGATTGGACGATTGTAACAACAGACGCCAGCCTGCTAGGTTGGGGCGCTGTCTGGAATTCCCTGAAGGCTCAGGGATCATGGACTCAGGAGGAGAGACTCCTTCCAATAAACATTCTGGAATTAAGAGCAGTTTTCAATGCCCTTCTGGCTTGGCCTCAGTTAGCAACTCTGAGGTTCATCAGGTTTCAGTCGGACAACATCACGACTGTGGCTTACATCAACCATCAGGGAGGGACAAGGAGTTCCCTAGCGATGATGGAAGTCTCAAAGATAATTCGCTGGGCAGAGTCTCACTCTTGCCACCTGTCAGCGATCCACATCCCAGGCGTGGAGAACTGGGAGGCGGATTTCCTAAGTCGCCAGACTTTTCATCCGGGGGAGTGGGAACTTCATCCGGAGGTGTTTGCCCAACTGCTTCAGCATTGGGGCAAACCAGATCTGGATCTCATGGTGTCTCGCCAGAACGCCAAGCTTCCTTGTTACGGATCCAGGTCCAGGGACCCGGGAGCGGTACTGATAGATGCTCTGACAGCACCTTGGGTTTTCAACATGGCTTATGTGTTTCCACCCTTCCCGATGCTTCCTCGATTGATTGCCAGGATCAAACAGGAGAGAGCATTGATGATTCTAATAGCGCCTGCGTGGCCACACAGGACCTGGTATGCAGATCTAGTGGACATGTCGTCCTGTCCACCTTGGTCTCTGCCTCTGAGACAGGACCTTCTGATTCAGGGTCCTTTCAAACATCCAAATCTAATTTCTCTGAGGCTGACTGCATGGAGATTGAACGCTTGATTCTATCAAAGCGGGGATTCTCTGAGTCAGTGATTGATACCTTAATACAGGCTAGGAAACCTGTTACCAGGAAAATTTACCATAAAATATGGCGTAAATACTTATATTGGTGCGAATCCAAGAGTTACTCATGGAGTAAGGTTAGGATTCCTAGGATATTGTCTTTTCTACAAGAAGGTTTAGAAAAGGGTTTATCTGCTAGTTCGTTAAAGGGACAGATCTCAGCTCTGTCTATCCTTTTACACAAACGTCTGTCAGAAGTTCCAGACGTTCAGGCTTTTTGTCAGGCTTTGGCTAGGATTAAGCCTGTGTTTAAGACTGTTAAACTTAGTTCTTAACGTTCTGCAAGGTGTTCCGTTTGAACCCCTTCATTCCATTGATATCAAGCTGTTATCTTGGAAAGTTCTGTTTTTAATGGCTATTTCCTCGGCTCGAAGAGTCTCTGAGTTATCGGCCTTACATTGTGATTCTCCTTATCTGATTTTTCATTCAGACAAGGTAGTTCTGCGTACTAAACCTGGGTTCTTACCTAAGGTAGTCACTAACAGGAATATCAATCAAGAGATTGTTGTTCCATCATTGTGCCCTAACCCTTCTTCAAAGAAGGAACGAGTCGTTCTGCACAATCTGGACGTCGTCCGTGCCCTAAAATTTTATTTGCAGGCAACTAAGGATTTTCGTCAAACTTCTTCCCTGTTTGTCGTTTATTCTGGACAGAGGAGAGGTCAAAAAGCTTCGGCTACCTCTCTCTCTTTTTGGCTTCGTAGCATAATAAGTTTAGCATATGAGACTGCTGGACAGCAGCCTCCTGAAAGGATTACAGCTCATTCTACTAGAGCTGTGGCTTCCACTTGGGCCTTTAAGAATGAGGCCTCTGTTGAACAGATTTGCAAGGCTGCAACTTGGTCTTCACTTCATACTTTTTCAAAATTTTACAAATTTGACACTTTTGCTTCTTCGGAGGCTGTTTTTGGGAGAAAGGTTCTACAGGCAGTGGTTCCTTCCGTGTAAAGATCCTGCCTTTCCCTCCCGTCATCCGTGTACTTTTAGCTTTGGTATTGGTATCCCATAAGTAATGGATGACCCGTGGACTGACTACACTTAACAGGAGAAAACATAATTTATGCTTACCTGATAAATTCCTTTCTCCTGTATTGTAGTCAGTCCACGGCCCGCCCTGTTGTTTACGGCAGGTCTAAAAAATTTTTAACTTAAACTCCAGTCACCACTGCACCCTATAGTTTCTCCTTTCTCGTTTGGTTTCAGTCGAATGACTGGGTATGACGTAGAGGGGAGGAGCTATATAGCAGCTCTGCTTGGGTGATCCTCTTGCACTTCCTGTTAGGGATGAGATATAATCCCATAAGTAATGGATGACCCGTGGACTGACTACACTACATGAGAAAGGAATTTATCAGGTAAGCATAAATTATGTTTTTTTGACGCATGTGTATTCAGACGTTTTTTTTGCGCCAAAAAATATGGGCGTTGTACTTAGCGCCAATAATGTGGGCGTCATACTTGGCGCCAAAATGTGGGCGTCTTACTTGTTCCACTTTTTTCTCACATTATTTAAAGGGACAGTATACACTCATTTTCATATAACTGCATGTAATAGTATACTACTATAAAGAATAAGATGCACAGATACTGATATAAAAATCCAGTATAAAACTGTTTAAAAACTTACTTAGAAGCAGTCAGTTTGGCTCTGTTGAAAAGGTAGCTGGAAAGCGCACTGCAAGTGGCAAATAAGACACTCCCCCCCCCCCCTCCCTCTTCTTTTGCATATGAAAAGACCCTTTACACAAACAGCAGCAAGCTGGAGAAGGTAGCTGACAGTTTTCACATAAAACTTTGGGGCTTGGTTAGGAGTCTGAAAATCAGAGCAATGTTATTTAAAAATAAGCAAAACTATACAGTTATTTTTTTTTAAAAAACTTTATGGGCTATATAAATAGATTATCTACAAAACATTTATGCAAAGAAAAAATGAGTGTATAATGTCCCTTTAAGTCTCACTTTTTTGTTGCTTCTGGTTGCTAGAGGCTTGTTTATTTTGCATTTTTCCCATTCCTGAAACTGTCATTTAAGGAATTTGATATTTTTGCTTTATATGTTGTTTTTTTCTATTTACATATTGCAAGATATTCAAAACACTGTTTCTGTATCAAGAAATGCTGAGGGATTCCTGTTGACTGATATCAGTCCTACCAAAGCTAAGTTCATTTATTTTAATGTTATGAATGTTTATCTTTAGCTATGGTTTGTAATAAGTTATCATGATAAACTTTTACATGCAGAATCCATTAGTATTTATGCTTTATATATTGCTGTTCTTTTTATATCTTATGTACAAGATATACTTAGAAATTTATAAGAATATATTTCTGATTCTATTTTAAAGGCTTTGTCTGACATTCCGCCTTCTAATAAAATTTTTAGGTCTTTTTCAAACTTCTTTTTTAGTTGATGAAGTTTCAAATGACCAACAACATAATGAATTATCCTTCTCTGATGGTGCTTTTTTTCTCATTCAGAATTTTTCTTCATCAGATATTGACACTAACAAATCTACTTTTTTATTCTTTAATAAAGTACATTTGTTCTTTGTTCAAAAGGTGTTGATTATTTTGGATATTGAAATATCTAGTTCTTTTGAAGACTAGCTAACATTTAAATTCTGCTTATTTATCTTCTGTGTTTTCTTCAGAGGTTTGTTTCCAGTTCCTGATACTAGGGAATGGAATAGGCTGAGAATTTTCTTTTAGTCCTTCTTTAAGGTTTTTAAATTATATTCTTTGATGGCAGTTAGTTTTCAGTTTTGAGGAGAGATTCCCCAAGTTATTGGGTTTATCTCTACTCCTGCTAAATATACTATTATTCTTATAGCAAATAGTATTTATTTTTTTCCTTCAGGTGGTCGTATCTTATTTAAGGAAAATTATTTTCAGGTACTTTTCTTAGACCTGTATTTTATTTGGCTGATGTTGCAATTGCTGCATCTTTCTGGTTGGATACTTTAAGATCAAGTATCGGATTATGATTTGTTTAGCGTTGTTTAAAGGACAAAATCCTCTACTTTTTTGAAGTTCAGACTAAGTGCTATTGCATTGTCTTGTTATCTTGCATTTGTTGATTATGCAAGTCCAGTGTGTTGTCTGATCCTTTAACTTGATTAACATGCTAATAATTTCATTTGTGTTGTCATTTTATTAAATATTTTCGCAAAAGAGGTTTAATCTATGTCTTTAGCTATTTTAGCTAGAAGAACTTTATGATTTCAATCTTGGAATGCTAATTTTGATTTCTAAAATCCATATTTCTTTTTTTCCAAGATATTCAATTATTTGGTTCATAATTGGATTCAATTATTTAACTGTTACTCTGGGCTTCAAGATTGAGTTCTAAGACTAAAACTTTAAGCTTATATTAGTTTCCTGTTCTTACTAAGGAACGGAATCCTGAATTCTTCCCCAAGTAACATGTTTATAATTGGAAGTTTTTTTCTTCATTTTATTAAGCCTTTTTTAAAGTTCAAAGTCAGCTCCCTA
This sequence comes from Bombina bombina, assembly GCF_027579735.1. NCBI lineage: Eukaryota > Metazoa > Chordata > Amphibia > Anura > Bombinatoridae > Bombina > Bombina bombina. The sequence goes on along the minus strand of NC_069499.1, from coordinate 250,902,553 downwards.
AATTTGCATGTAGGTACGATTCTTATTCCAGCTTGGCTGGTAAGGGGCAGGTTAAGACTTTTTTGAAATTTATTTGGTTCTATTCGGTCCAAACTTCTTAGTCTTTGGGTACAGAATAGGTTTCAGAGTAAAAGCGTCTGTGAGAAGTCTTTTTTTTCTCTATCATATTCCAGCTATTCCAGTTAAACTAACACTTTCCTGAAGTATGTTTCAGACCTATATGTTTTGGGTACTGGTGAAGTGAGGCTGGTCACCCGTTGGGGCTCAAGCGCTGCTCAGACCTGGATTTTTCTGGGGTATTTATTCCAGTTTCATTTTAGGAACTGGGTTTTGGGGTTTTATTCAAGACTATTCATTGTTCCAAAGATAGAAAATCTTTTTGAACTGTCATATAAGTGTACCATCTTTTAGAATGGTGTTTATATGGTCTATTCTGCCTTTTTGGTCAGTGATGGCATTATTTGTTTACATTAGATACAATAGATGCATATCTTCATTTTATGTTTTCATTCAGATTATTTTTTATTTTCTGAGATTCTCTTTTTTTGACAAGCATTACCAATTTGTTGCTTTTCCTTCTGGTCTAGCGACAGCTCTAAGAATCTTTTCAAGGTTCTCAGTGTTCCTTATTTGGACGGTATCGTGGTACTGGCTCAGTCTTTTCGTTCTGCAGAATCTCATACGATTCAACTTTGTTGTTTCTTCAAGACATGGTTAGAGGATCTTTTTATCAAAAGCTCCTTGATTCCTCACACAAGGGTCACCTGTTTTTAGGTTTCCAGATAGATTGTGTCATTGTTTTTGTCTTTAACAGACAAGTAACAAGTTTATTGGGTTCCGTTTGTCGGAACCTTCAGTCTCTATTATTTCCTTCAAGTTGCTATATATGCATGGAAGTTTTAGGTTTCATGGCTGCAGCATTGGATTAGATTCCCTTTGCTCATTTCATAGGAAACCTTTCCAGTTTTTTATGCTGAATAATGGTGCATGGATTCTAGGATATCACTTTTTATATCTTTGAATCCTAATGTTTAACTATCTTTGATTCGGTGGTTAAGATCACTATCATTTAGTTCTACAGGTCTCTTCGGTTCTTTCAACCTGGACCATGATCTCTACAGATGCGAGTCTTTTAGGTTGGGAGGCTGTCTGATCTCTGTCAGCACAAGGGGTTTGGAAATCTCAGGAGGCGAGATTACCATTTGATATTTTGGAACTCCGTGCAATCTCAGAGTTCTTCAGTTTAGTTTCTTTTTGAAGAAGAAACGTTTTTTCAGGCAGACAATGTCACAACTGTGGCGTATGTCAATCATCAGGGTGGGACTATCAGTCTTTAGGCTGTGACAGAAGTATCTCGGATATTTACGTGGGCTAAATCCAGCTCCTATCTAATTTCTGTGGTCTTTTTCCCAGGTATAGACAATTGGGAAGCGGATTATCTCTGTTAATCAAGCTTTACATCCGGGGGAATGGTCCTTTTACCCAGATATGTTTTTCAATTTTTCAGATGTGAGGGCTTCCAGAGATAGATCTGATGGCATCTCATCTAAATAAGGAACTTCCCAGGGGCCTATTCAGGTCCTGGGATCCTCAGGCGGAAGTAGTGTATGCATTAACACTTCCTTGGAATTATCAATCTGCCTATATTTTTTCATCTCTGGTTCTTCTTTTTAGAGTAATTTTCTAAATCATCAGAGAGCAATCTTTGGTGTGGCTGGTGGCTCCAGCATGGCCACACAGGTTTTGGTATATGGTTCTTGTTCGGATGTCCAGTTGCCAATCTTGGTTACTTCCATTAAGGCCAGACCTTATATCTTAACATTGTTTTTTTCATCAGGAATTCAAAATATTAATTTGATGGTATGAAAATTTAACGCTTAGTACTTAGTCATAGAAGTTTCTCTGACTCAGTGATTAATACTATGTTGCAGGCTCGTAAATCTGTGTCTAGTAGGATTTATTATCGAGTTTTGAAGATTTACATCTCATGATGCTCTTCTTATGAATTCTCTTGGCATTCTTTTAGAATTCCTAGGTTTTTATAGTTTCTTCATAAGATTTTGTCTGCATGTTCCTTGAAAGGACATATCTTTGCTTTTTCTGTGCTGTTTCACAGTAAGAATTGCTAAATCTTTCTGATATTCATTGTTTTGTTCAGGCTTTGGTTCGTATCAAACCTGTCATTAAGCCAATTTCTCCTCCTTGGAGTCTTATTTTGGTTCTGAAGGCTTTACAGGCTCTTCTGTTTGAGCATATGCTTTCTTTGGACATTAATTACTTTCATGGAAAGTATTGTTCTTTTTAGACATCTCTTCAGCTAGAACAGTTTTAGACATCTCTTCAGCTAGAACAGTTTTAGACATCTCTTCAGCTAGAACAGTTTTAGACATCTCTTCAGCTAGAACAGTTTTAGACATCTCTTCAGCTAGAACAGTTTTAGACATCTCTTCAGCTAGAACAGTTTTAGACATCTCTTCAGCTAGAACAGTTTTAGACATCTCTTCAGCTAGAACAGTTTTAGACATCTCTTCAGCTAGAACAGTTTTAGACATCTCTTCAGCTAGAACAGTTTTAGACATCTCTTCAGCTAGAACAGTTTTAGACATCTCTTCAGATAGAACAGTTTTAGACATCTCTTCAGCTAGATCAGTTTTAGACATCTCTTCAGCTAGAACAGTTTTTGAATTATCTGTTCTTTCTTGTGAATCTCCTTTTTCTGATTTTTCATCAGGATAAGGTGGTTTTTGCTGTCCTCATTTAAATTTTTACCTAAAGTTGTGAATTCTAACAACATTAGTGGAGGAATTATTGTCCCTTCCTTGTGTCCTAATCCTAAGAATTCTTTGGTAAGATTCTTACATTTTTTGGATGTGGTAAGAGTTTTGAAATATTATGTTGAAGCTACTCAGATTTCAGATAGACTTCAAGTCTATTTGTTATCTTTCTTTCATGTAATTAGCAAGAGTCCATGAGCTAGTGACGTATGGGATATACATTCCTACCAGGAGGGGCAAAGTTTCCCAAACCTCAAAATGCCTATAAATACACCCCTCACCACACCCACAATTCAGTTTTACAAACTTTGCCTCCTATGGAGGTGGTGAAGTAAGTTTGTGCTAGATTCTACGTTGATATGCGCTCCGCAGCAAGTTGGAGCCCGGTTTTCCTCTCAGCGTGCAGTGAATGTCAGAGGGATGTGAGGAGAGTATTGCCTATTTGAATGCAGTGATCTCCTTCTACGGGGTCTATTTCATAGGTTCTCTGTTATCGGTCGTAGAGATTCATCTCTTACCTCCCTTTTCAGATCGACGATATACTCTTATTTATATACCATTACCTCTGCTGATTTTCGTTTCAGTACTGGTTTGGCTTTCTACAAACGTGTAGATGAGTGTCCTGGGGTAAGTAAGTCTTATTTTCTGTGACACTCTAAGCTATGGTTGGGCACTTTTTTTATAAAGTTCTAAATATATGTATTCAAACATTTATTTGCCTTGACTCAGAATGTTCAACATTCCTTATTTTCAGACAGTCAGTTTCATATTTGGGATAATGCGTTTGAATCAATCATTTTTTCTTACCTTAAAAATTTGACTTTTTTTCCCTGTGGGCTGTTAGGCTCGCGGGGGCTGAAAATGCTTCATTTTATTGCGTCATTCTTGGCGCGGACTTTTTTGGCGCAAAAAATCTTTTCTGTTTCCGGCGTCATACGTGTCGCCGGAAGTTGCGTCATTTTTTGACGTCCTTTTGCGCCAAAAATGTCGGCGTTCCGGATGTGGCGTCATTTTTGGCGCCAAAAAGCATTTAGGCGCCAAACAATGTGGGCGTATTATTTGGCGCCAAAAAATATGGGCGTCGCTTTTGTCTCCACATTATTTCAGTCTCATTTTTTCTTTGCTTCTGGTTACTAGAAGCTTGTTTATTGGCATTTTTTCCCATTCCTGAAACTGTCATTTAAGGAATTTGATCAATTTTGCTTTATATGTTGTTTTTTCTCTTACATATTGCAAGATGTCTCACGTTGCATCTGAGTCAGAAGATACTTCAGGAAAATCGCTGTCTAGTGCTGGAACTACCAAAGCTAAGTGTATCTGCTGTAAACTTTTGGTAGCTATTCCTCCGGCTGTTGTTTGTATTAATTGTCATGACAAACTTGTTAAAGCAGATAATATTTCCTTTAGTAATGTACCATTGCCTGTTGCAGTTCCCTCAACATCTAAGGTGCAGAATGTTCCTGATAACATAAGAGATTTTGTTTCTGAATCCATCAAGAAGGCTATGTCTGTTATTTCTCCTTCTAGGAAACATAAAAACTCTTTTAAAACTTCTCTCTCTACAGATGAATTTTTAAATGAACATCATCATTCTGATTCTGATGACTCTTCTGGTTCAGAGGATTCTGTCTCAGAGATTGATGCTGATAAATCTTCATATTTATTTAAAATGGAATTTATTCATTCTTTACTTAAAGAAGTACTAATTGCTTTAGAAATAGAGGATTCTGGTCCTCTTGATACTAATTCTAAACGTTTAGATAAGGTGTTTAAATCTCCTGTGGTTATTCCAGAAGTTTTTCCTGTTCCTAATGCTATTTCTGAAGTAATTTCCAGAGAATGGGATAAATTGGGTAATTCATTTACTCCTTCTAAACGTTTTAAGCAATTATATCCTGTGCCGTCTGACAGATTAGAATTTTGGGACAAAATCCCTAAAGTTAATGGGGCTATTTCTACCCTTGCTAAACGTACTACTATTCCTACGTCAGATGGTACTTCGTTTAAAGATCCTTTAGATAGGAAAATTGAATCCTTTCTAAGAAAAGCTTATCTGTGTTCAGGTAATCTTCTTAGACCTGCTATATCTTTGGCTGATGTTGCTGCAGCTTCAACTTTTTGGTTGGAGACTTTAGCGCAACAAGTAACAGATCATGATTCTCATAATATTATTATTCTTCTTCAGCATGCTAATAATTTTATCTGTGATGCCATTTTTGATATCAGAGTTGATGTCAGGTTTATGTCTCTAGCTATTTTAGCTAGAAGAGCTTTATGGCTTAAAACTTGGAATGCTGATATGGCTTCTAAATCAACTCTACTTTCCATTTCTTTCCAGGGTAACAAATTATTTGGTTCTCAGTTGGATTCCATTATCTCAACTGTTACTGGTGGGAAAGGAACTTTTTTACCACAGGATAAAAAAATCTAAGGGTAAAAACAGGGCTAATAATCGTTTTCGTTCCTTTCGTTTCAACAAAGAACAAAAGCCTGATCCTTCATCCTCAGGAGCAGTTTCAGTTTGAAAACCATCTCCAGTCTGGAATAAATCCAAGCCTTCTAGAAAGGCAAAGCCTGCTTCTAAGTCCACATGAAGGTGCGGCCCTCATTCCAGCTCAGCTGGTAGGGGGCAGGTTACGTTTTTTCAAAGAAATTTGGATCAATTCTGTTCACAATCTTTGGATTCAGAACATTGTTTCAGAAGGGTACAGAATTGGTTTCAAGATGAGACCTCCTGCAAAGAGATTTTTTCTTTCCCGTGTCCCAGTAAATCCAGTGAAAGCTCAAGCATTTCTGAATTGTGTTTCAGATCTAGAGTTGGCTGGAGTAATTATGCCAGTTCCAGTTCTGGAACAGGGGATGGGGTTTTATTCAAATCTCTTCATTGTACCAAAGAAGGAGAATTCCTTCAGACCAGTTCTGGATCTAAAAATATTGAATCGTTATGTAAGGATACCAACGTTCAAAATGGTAACTGTGAGGACTATCTTGCCTTTTGTTCAGCAAGGGCATTATATGTCCACAATAGATTTACAGGATGCTTATCTGCATATTCCGATTCATCCAGATCATTATCAGTTCCTGAGATTCTCTTTTCTGAACAAGCATTACCAGTTTGTGGCTCTGCCGTTTGCCCTAGCTACAGCTCCAAGAATTTTTACAAAAGTTCTCGGTGCCCTTCTGTCTGTAATCAGAGAACAGGGTATTGTGGTATTTCCTTATTTGGACGATATCTTGGTACTTGCTCAGTCTTTACATTTAGCAGAATCTCATACGAATCGACTTGTGTTGTTTCTTCAAGATCATGGTTGGAGGATCAATTTACCAAAAAGTTCATTGATTCCTCAGACAAGGGTAACTTTTCTGGGTTTCCAGATAGATTCAGTGTCCATGACTCTGTCTTTAACAGACAAGAGACGTCTAAAATTGATTTCAGCTTGTCGAAACCTTCAGTCACAATCATTCCCTTCGGTAGCCTTATGCATGGAAATTCTAGGTCTTATGACTGCTGCATCGGACGCGATCCCCTTTGCTCGTTTTCACATGCGACCTCTTCAGCTCTGTATGCTGAATCAATGGTGCAGGGATTACACAAAGATATCTCAATTAATATCTTTAAAACCGATTGTACGACACTCTCTAACGTGGTGGACAGATCACCATCGTTTAATTCAGGGGGCTTCTTTTGTGCTTCCGACCTGGACTGTAATTTCAACAGATGCAAGTCTCACAGGTTGGGGAGCTGTGCGGGGATCTCTGACGGCACAAGGAGTTTGGGAATCTCAGGAGGTGAGATTACCGATCAATATTTTGGAACTCCGTGCAATTTTCGGAGCTCTTCAGTCTTGGCCTCTTCTGAATGAAGAGAGAATCGTTCATTTGTTTTCAGACAGACAATGTCACAACTGTGGCATACATCAATCATCAAGGAGGGACTCACAGTCCTCTGGCTATGAAAGAAGTATCTCGAATTCTGGTTTGGGCGGAATCCAGCTCCTGTCTAATCTCTGCGGTTCATATCCCAGGTATAGACAATTGGGAAGCGGATTATCTCAGTCGCCAAACGTTGCATCCGGGCGAATGGTCTCTTCACCCAGAGGTATTTCTTCAGATTGTTCAAATGTGGGGACTTCCAGAAATAGATCTGATGGCCTCTCATCTAAACAAGAAACTTCCCAGGTATCTGTCCAGATCCAGGGATCCTCAAGCGGAAGCGGTGGATGCATTGTCACTTCCTTGGAAGTATCATCCTGCCTATATCTTTCCGCCTCTAGTTCTTCTTCCAAGAGTAATCTCCAAGATTCTGAAGGAATGCTCGTTTGTTCTGCTGGTAGCTCCGGCATGGCCTCACAGGTTTTGGTATGCGGATCTTGTCCTGATGGCCTCTTGCCATCCGTGGACTATTCCGTTATGACCAGACCTTCTGTCGCAAGGTCCTTTTTTCCATCAGGATCTCAAATCCTTAAATTTAAAGGTATGGAGATTGAACGCTTGATTCTTAGTCAAAGAGGTTTCTCTGACTCTGTGATTAATACTATGTTACAGGCTAGTAAATCTGTATCCAGAGAGATATATTATAGAGTCTGGAAGACTTATATTTCTTGGTGTCTTTCTCATCATTTTTCTTGGCATTCTTTTAGAATTCCAAGAATTTTACAGTTTCTTCAGGATGGTTTAGATAAAGGTTTGTCCGCAAGTTCCTTGAAAGGACAAATCTCTGCTCTTTCTGTTCTTTTTCACAGAAAGATTGCTAATCTTCCTGATATTCATTGTTTTGTACAAGCTTTGGTTCGTATAAAACCTGTCATTAAGTCAATTTCTCCTCCTTGGAGTTTGAATTTGGTTCTAGGGGCTCTTCAAGCTCCTCCGTTTGAACCTATGCATTCATTGGACATTAAATTACTTTCTTGGAAAGTTTTGTTCCTTTTGGCAATCTCTTGTGCCAGAAGAGTTTCTGAATTATCTGCTCTTTCTTGTGAGTCTCCTTTTCTGATTTTTCATCAGGATAAGGCAGTGTTGCGAACTTCTTTTGAATTTTTACCTAAAGTTGTGAACTCCAACAACATTAGTAGAGAAATTGTGGTTCCTTCATTATGTCCTAATCCTAAGAATTCTAAGGAGAAATCGTTACATTCTTTGGATGTTGTTAGAGCTTTGAAATATTATGTTGAAGCTTCTAAGTCTTTCCGAAAGACTTCTAGTTTATTTGTTATCTTTTCCGGTTCTAGAAAAGGCCAGAAAGCTTCTGCCATTTCTTTGGCATCTTGGTTGAAATCTTTAATTCATCTTGCCTATGTTGAGTCGGGTAAAACTCTGCCTCAAAGGATTACAGCTCATTCTACTAGGTCAGTTTCTACTTCCTGGGCGTTTAGGAATGAAGCTTCGATTGATCAGATTTGCAAAGCAGCAACGTGGTCCTCTTTGCATACTTTTACTAAATTCTACCATTTTGATGTATTTTCTTCTTCTGAAGCAGTTTTTGGTAGAAAAGTACTTCAGGCAGCGGTTTCAGTTTGAATCTTCTGCTTATGTTTTTCATTAAACTTTATTTTGGGTGTGGATTATTTTCAGCAGGAATTGGCTGTCTTTATTTTATCCCTCCCTCTCTAGTGACTCTTGCGTGGAAAGATCCACATCTTGGGTAATCATTATCCCATACGTCACTAGCTCATGGACTCTTGCTAATTACATGAAAGAAAACATAATTTATGTAAGAACTTTCCTGATAAATTAATTTCTTTCATATTAGCAAGAGTCCATGAGGCCTGCCCTTTTTTGTGGTGGTTATGATTTTTTTTTTTGTATAAAGCACAATTATTCCAATTCCTTATTTTATATGCTTTCGCACTTTTTTCTTATCACCCCACTTCTTGGCTATTCGTTAAACTGAATTGTGGGTGTGGTGAGGGGTGTATTTATAGGCATTTTGAGGTTTGGGAAACTTTGCCCCTCCTGGTAGGAATGTATATCCCATACGTCACTAGCTCATGGACTTTTGCTAATATGAAAGAAATGAATTTATCAGGTAAGTTCTTACATAAATTATGTTTTTCTGGTTTTAGGAAAGGTCAGAAGCCTTCTGCCTTTTCTTTGGCATCTTGGTTAAAGCTTTTGATTCATCATGCTTATTTGGAGTCGGGTTAATCCCCGCCTCTGAGGATTACGGCTCATTCTACTAGGTCAGTTTCTACTTCCTGGACTTTAAGAATGAAGCTTCTGTTGATCAGATTTGCAAAGCAATGGCTTGGTCTTCTTTGCATACTTTTACAAAATTCTACCATTTTGATGTTTTCTCTTCTTCAGAAGCAGTTTTTGGTAGAATAGTACTTCAGGCAGCTGTTTCAGTTTGATTCTTCTGCTTATATTTCAGTTTTTTTTCATTATATAAAAATTGAAACTTTTTGATTTGGGTAGTGGATTAATTTTTTCAGCGGAATTGGCTGTCTTTATTTTATCCCTCCCTCTCTAGTGACTCTTGCGTGGAAGTTCCACATCTTGGGTATCTGCTATCCCATACGTCACTAGCTCATGGACTCTTGCTAATTACATGAAAGAAAACATAATTTATGTAAGAACTTACCTGATAAATTCATTTCTTTCATATTAGAAAGAGTCCATGAGGCCCACCCTTTTTGTGGTGGTTATGATTTTTTTGTATAAAGCACAATTATTCCAATTCCTTATTTTTGATGCTTTCGCTCCTTTCTTATCACCCCACTTCTTGGCTATTCGTTAAACTGAATTGTGGGTGTGGTGAGGGGTGTATTTATAGGCATTTTAAGGTTTGGGAAACTTTGCCCCTCCTGATAGGAATGTATATCCCATACGTCACTAGCTCATGGACTCTTGCTAATATGAAAGACATGAATTTATCAGGTAAGTTCTTACATAAATTATGGGGGTTTTTTTTGGTTTTTTTTTCTTCATTTAATTAAGCTTTTTAAAAGTCAGCTCCCCAAATTTGCATGTAGGTGCGGTTCTTATTCCAGCTTGGCTGGTAGGGGGCAGGTTAAGACTTTTTGAAATTTGGTTCTATTCGGTCCAAACTTCTTAGACTTTGGGTACAGAATAGGATTCAGAGTAAAACCATCTGTGAGAAGTCTTTTTTTCTATATCGTTTTCCAGCTATTCCAGTAAGAATAACTCTTTCCTGAAGTGTGTTTCAGACCTATATGTTTTGGGTACTGGTGAAGCGCGGCTGGTCACCCGTTCTGGGGTATTTATTCCAGTTCCATTTTTAGGAACTGGGTTTTGGGGTTTTATTCAAGACTATTCATTGTTCCAAAGATAGAAAATCTTTTTGAACTGTCATATAAGTGTACCATCTTTTAGAATGGTGTTTATATGGTCTATTCTGCCTTTTTGGTCAGTGATGGCATTATTTGTTTACATTAGATACAATAGATGCATATCTTCATTTTCTGTTTTCATTCAGATTATTTTTATTTTCTGAGATTCTCTTTTTTTGACAAGCATTACCAATTTGTTGCTTTTCCTTCTGGTCTAGCGACAGCTCTAAGAATCTTTTTAAGGTTCTCAGTGTTCCTTATTTGGACAGTATTGTGGTACTGGTTCAGTCTTTTCATTCTGTGGAATCTCATGCGATTCAACTTTGTTGTTTCTTCAAGACATGGTTAGAGGATCTTTTTAACAAAAGCTCCTTGATTCCTCACACAAGGGTCACCTTTTCTCCAACATTGGTGTGTCCGGTCCACGGCGTCATCCATTACTTGTGGGAAATGTTCTCCCCCACAGGGAAAGGCAAGGAGAGCACACAGCAAGAGCTGTCCATATAGCTCCCCCTCTGGCTCCGCCCCCCAGTCATTCTCCTTGCCGCTCTGAACAAGTAGCATCTACCACGGGGATGGCGAGGAGTTTGTGGTGTTGTAGTTTTTTATTCTTCTATCAAGAGTTTGTTATTTTAAAATAGTGCTGGCTTGTACTATTTACTCTCTAACAGAAAAGTGATGAAGATTTCTGTTTAAGAGGGCTATGATTTTAGCACAAGTAACTAAAATCCATTACTGTTACCACGCAGGACTGTTGAAACAAGAGAACTTCAGTTGGGGGTAACAGTTTGCAGACTCATCTGCTTCAGGTATGACTAGTCTCCTTCTAACAACACAGGCTAATGCTAGATGACAGTCATTTTTCCCCTCAGGGGAAACGGTAAGCCATTTTTCTTTCACCTCAGCAAAAAAGATAACAGGCTTCCCCTTTTTGTTTTTTATGCTGGTAGACACTGTTAGGGGCTAAATCGATTGGTTTTTATTACAATATTATACCATTTGAAATATTTTATAAGCTCACATACACTTGGGAACGTTTTTTATTGATCTGGCTTGTTTTAGACACCTAAATCTAGTCAGGAAGGCCCCTTCACTCTAGTGTGCTGAGGGAGGAAGCCTCATTTTGGCACTTCAGCTGTGCAGTTGAATTTCAAGGCAGTGCATGCAGATTCATGTGAGAGGGTCCTGTGGTTCAGAAAGTGACTCCAAAAGGCTTTTTTTCTGTGAATGGTGACCCCTAAGGAAGGTAAAAAGCTGCAGCAAGGCTGTAGCTGGGATTGTGGTGTGTAAAAACGGTTAAATCCAACAATTAGCTCCGGTTTGCTTGTTTTAAGAGCTAGAGTCTCCATATTTGCTGTGCAATACTTTCTAAGCATTAAGACACTGGGGTCCAAATTTCAAATTTGGATATTGCCTTCATAGTTTTTTGAACATTCAGAAATAAATGTGTCATTTTATTATTTAAAGAGACAGTAACGTTTTTGTTTAAAATCGTTTTTATTGCATTGTTTGCCTGCCTAAATCTGTTTAACATGTCTGTTCCATCAGATAACCTATGTTCTGTGTGTATAGAGACAAATGTGGTTCCCCCTTCGAGTGTTTGTGATAATTGCGCCATAGCGTCCAAACAAAATCAGGACAGCTCTGTTATTTTTCATAATGTTGCCCAAAATGATTTATCTAATGAAGGTAGTGGGGATAGCTCTACATCCTCTCCTTCTGTGTCTACACCAGCTTTGCCCGCGCAGGCGACACCTAGCGCGCCAGTGCTTATTTCTATGCAACAATTATCAGCAGTAGTGGATAATTCTATAGCAAATCTTTTATCCAAACTGCCAGTTTTTCAGAGAAAGCGTGATTGTTCAGTTTTAAATACAGATAAAAAGGATGAACAATCAGACACTGACGATGCCTTATCTATTTTAACCTCACATCAATCGGAATTGGCTGTGAGGGAAGGGCTGTCTGAGGGTGAAATTTCAGACTCAGAAAAAATTTCTCAACAGGCAGAACCTGATCTAGTGGCATTTAAGTTTAAGCTAGAACATCTCCGCGCTTTGCTTAAGGAGGTATTAGCTACTCTGGATGACTGTGATTCCATGGTAGTACCAGAGAAGTTGTGCAAATTGGACACATTTTTAGAGGTCCCAGTGCACGACGACGCTTTTCCAATACCTAAGAGGGTAGCGAACATAGTGGAAAAGGAGTGGGAGAAGCCAGGTGTACCCTTTGCCCCACCTCCTATATTTAAGAAAATGTTTCCCATAGTAGACCCTAGAAGGGACGCATGGCAAACGGTCCCGAAGGTTGAGGGAGCTGTTTCAACACTAGCAAAGCGCACAACTATTCCTATAGAGGACAGCTGCGCTTTCAAAGATCCTATGGATAAAAAATTGGAAGGATTGCTTAAAAAGATTTTTGTTCAGCAAGGGTTCATCCTTCAACCAGCTACGTGTGTTATTACTGTCACTTCAGCGGCGTCCTTTTGGTTCGAAGAACTAGAAAGGTCGCTCCAGAAAGAGACTTCCTATGAAGAAGTCATGGACAGAATTCACGCATTAAAGTTAGCTAATTCCTTTATATTGGATGCCGCCTTTCAAATAACGAAATTGGCGGGCGAAAAACTCAGGTTTTGCTATAGTAGCGCAGAGGGCGCTTTGGCTAAAATCCTGGTCGGCAGACGTGTCGTCCAAGACTAAGTTACTGAATATTCCTTTCAAGGGTAAGACCCTTTTTGGGCCGGAATTGAAGGAAATTATTTAAGACATCACTGGGGGTAAGGGCCATGCCCTCCCACAGGATAGGCCTTTTAAGGCTAAGAACAAGTCTAATTTTCGTTCCTTTCGCAATTTCAGGAACGGACCGGCTAATAACTCCACTGCCGCTAGACAAGAAGGTAACGCGGCCCAGCCCAAACCCGCTTGGAAGCCCATGCAAGGCTGGAACAAGGGTAAACAAACCAAGAAACCTGCTGCTGCTACCAAGACAGCATGAAGGGGTAGCCCCCGATCCGGGACCGGATCTAGTAGGGGGCAGACTATCTCTCTTCGCTCAGGCTTGGGCAAGAGATGTTCTGGATCCCTGGGCACTAGAGAGTTTCCAAGGGATACCTGTTAGAATTCAAGGGACTTCCTCCAAAGGGAAGGTTCCACCTGTCTCGCTTATCTTCAGACCAGATAAAGAAACAGGCATTCTTACATTGTGTAAGAGACCTATCAAAGATGGGAGTGATAAACCCAGTCCCCTCCGGGGAACAAGGTCTAGGGTTTTACTCAAACCTGTTTGTGGTTTCCAAAAAAGAGGGAACTTTCAGGCCAATTCTGGATTTAAAGATATTAAACAAGGGTCCCTTCTAGCGGTCCTAAGACCGAGGGGCATCGCTGTAGCACCTTATCTAGACGACATCCTAATCCAAGCGTCGTCTCTTTCCAAAGCGAGGGCTCATACAGACATTGTGTTGGCTTTTCTCAGATCTCACGGGTGGAAAGTGAACATAGAAAAAAGTTCACTGTCACAGTCCACAAGGGTTCCTTTTCTGGGAACAATAATAGATTCTGTGGAAATAAAGATCTTTCTCACAGACGTCAGAAAGACAAAGCTTCTAAAAGCTTGTCGAGTTCTTCACTCTATTCCTCAACCCTCCATAGCTCAATGCATGGAAGTAATAGGACTAATGGTCGCAGCAATGGATGTGGTTCCTTTTGCTCGAATTCATCTAAGACCATTACAGCTGTGCATGCTCAATCAGTGGAATGGGGACTATACAGACTTGTCTCCCCAAATTCAAGTAGACCAGGTAACCAGGGACTCACTTCTCTGGTGGTTGACCCAGGATCACCTGTCTAAGGGAATGAGTTTCCGCAGACCGGAGTGGGTCATAGTCACGACCGACGCCAGCCTCTTGGGGTGGGGCACGGTCTGGGACTCTCTGAAAGCTCAGGGCCTATGGTCGCGGGAAGAGTCGCTTCTCCCGATAAACATTTTGGAACTAAGAGCTATATTCAATGCGCTCCTGGCTTGGCCTCAGCTAGCGGAAGCCAGGTTCATAAGATTTCAGTCGGACAACATAACGACTGTTGCGTACATCAATCATCAGGGGGGAACAAAGAGTGATGAAGGAAGTAACCAAGATAATCCAATGGGCAGAGAATCACTCCTGCCATCTATCTGCTATTCACATCCCAGGAGTAGACAACTGGGAGGCGGACTATTTGAGTCGTCAGACATTCCATCCGGGGGAGTGGGAACTCCATCCGGAGGTCTTTGCTCAGTTAACCCAATTATGGGGCATTCCAGACATGGATCTAATGGCGTCCCGTCAGAACTTCAAGATTCCTTGCTACGGGTCCAGATCCAGGGATCCCAAGGCGACTCTAGTGGATGCATTAGTGGCGCCTTGGTCGTTCAACCTAGCATATGTGTTTCCACCGTTTCCTCTCCTCCCCAGGCTCATAGCCAGGATCAAACAGGAGAAGGCCTCGGTGATTCTGATAGCTCCTGCGTGGCCACGCAGGACTTGGTATGCAGACCTGGTGAATATGTCATCGGCTCCACCATGGAAGCTACCTTTGAGACAGGACCTTCTAGTACAAGGTCCATTCGAACATCCCAATCTAGTTTCTCTGCAGCTGACTGCTTGGAAATTGAACGCTTGATTTTATCCAAGCGTGGGTTTTCAAATTCTGTGATTGATACTCTGGTCCAAGCCAGAAAACCTAATATGGAAAAAATATATCTGTTGGTGTGAATCCAAAGGATTCTCCTGGAGTAAGATTAAAATTCCAAAGATTCTCTCCTTTCTCCAAGAAGGTTTGGATAAAGGATTGTCAGCTAGTTCTCTAAAAGGACAGATTTCTGCATTATCCGTCTTGTTGCACAAACGACTGGCAGCTTTGCCAGATGTACAAGCTTTTGTCCAGGCTTTGGTTAGAATCAAGCCTGTTTACAGACCCATGACTCCTCCTTGGAGTCTAAATTTAGTTCTTTCAGTTCTTCAAGGGGGTTCCGTTTGAACCTTTACATTCCATAGATATTAAGTTACTATCTTGGAAAGTTCTGTTTTTGGTTGCTATTTCTTCTGCTAGAAGAGTTTCTGAATTATCTGCTTTGCAGTGTGATCCACCCTATCTGGTGTTCCATTCAGATAAGGTTGTTTTGCGTACTAAGCCTGGTTTTCTTCCAAAAGTTGTTTCCAACGAGAACATCAACCAGGAAATAGTTGTTCCTTCTTTGTGTCCGAATCCAGTTTCAAAGAAGGAACGTTTATTACACAATTTAGATGTTGTTCGTGCTTTAAAGTTCTATTTAGAAGCAACAAAAGATTTTAGACAAACCTCATCCTTGTTTGTCGTTTACTCTGGTAAGAGGAGAGGTCAAAAAGCTACTGCTACCTCTCTCTCTTTCTGGCTGAAAAGCATTATCCGCTTGGCTTATGAGACTGCCGGACGGCAGCCTCCTGACCGTATCACAGCTCACTCTACTAGGGCTGTGGCTTCCACATGGGCCTATAAGAACAAGGCTTCTGTTGACCAGATATGTAAGGCAGCGACTTGGTCTTCTCTGCACACTTTTGCCAAATTCTACAAATTTGATATTTTTGCTTCTTCGGAGGCTGTTTTTGGGAGAAAGGTTTTGCAAGCCGTGGTGCCTTCTGTTTAGGTAACCTGATTTGCTCCCTCCCTTCATCCGTGTCCTAAAGCTTTGGTATTGGTTCCCACAAGTAATGGATGACGCCGTGGACCGGACACACCAATGTTGGAGAAAACAGAATTTATGCTTACCTGATAAATTACTTTCTCCAACGGTGTGTCCGGTCCACGGCCCGCCCTGGTTTTTTTAATCAGGTTGAAAAAAATTTTCTTTATACACTACAGTCACCACGGCACCCTATAGTTTCTCCTTTTTCTCCTAACCGTCGGTCGAATGACTGGGGGGCGGAGTCAGAGGGGGAGCTATATGGACAGCTCTTGCTGTGTGCTCTCCTTGCCTTTCCCTGTGGGGGAGAACATTTCCCACAAGTAATGGATGACGCCGTGGACCGGACACACCGTTGGAGAAAGTAATTTATCAGGTAAGCATAAATTCTGTTTTTTAGGTTTCCAGATAAATTGTGTCAATGTTTTTTGTCTCTAACAGACAAGTGACAAGTTTATTGGGTTCCGTTTGTCGGAACTTTCAGTCTCTATTATTTTCTTCAAGTTGCTATATATGCATGGAAGTTTTAGGTTTCATGGCTGCAGCATTGGATTCGATTCCCTTTGCTCATTTAGGAAACCTTTCCAGTTTCTTATACTGAATAATGGTGCAGGGATTCTAGGATATCACTTTTTATATCTTTGAATCCTAATGTTTAACTATCTTTGATTCGGTGGTTAAGATCACCATCATTTAGTTCTACAGGTCTCTTCGGTTCTTTCAACCTGGACCATGATCTCTACAGATGCAAGTCTTTTAGGCTGGGAGGCTGTCTGAGGATCTCTGTCAGCACAAGGGGTTTGGAAATTTCAGGAGGCGAGATTACCATTTCATATTTTTGGAACTCTGTGCATTCTCAGAGTTCTTCAGTTTGGTTTCTTTTTGAAGAAGAGACGTTTATTGTTTTTTCAGACAGACAATGTCACAATTGTGGCATATGTCAATCATCAGGGTGGGACTATCAGTTCTTAGGCTGTGACAGAAGTGTCTCGGATATTTGCTTGGGCTAAATCCAGCTCCTATCTAATTTCTGTGTTTTTTTTTCCCAGGTATAGACAATTGGGAAGCGGATTATCTCTGTTAATCAAGCTTTACATCCGGGAGAATGGTCCTTTTACCCAGATATGTTTTTCAATTTTTGAGATGTGAGGGCTTCCAGAAATAGATCTGTTGGCATCTCATCTAAACAAGGAACTTCCCAGGGGCCTATTCAGGTCCGGGGATCCTCAGGCGGAAGTAGTGTATGCATTGACACTTCCTTGGAATTATCAATCTGCCTATATTTTTTCATCTCTGGTTCTTCTTTTAAGAGGGATTTTCAAAATCATCAGAGAGCAATCTTTGGTGTGGCTGGTGGCTCCAGCATGGCCACACAGGTTTTGGTATATGGTTCTTGTTCGGATGTTCAGTTGCCAATCTTGGTTACTTCCATTAAGGCCAGACCTTTATATCTTAACATTCGTTTTTTTCATCAGGAATTCAAATTATTAATTTGATGGTATGAAAATGTAACGCTTAGTACTTAGTCATAGAAGTTTCTCTGACTCAGTAATTAATACTATGTTGCAGGCTCGTAAATCTGTGTCTAGTAGGATTTATTATCGAGTTTGGAAGATTTATATCTCATGATGCTCTTCTTATGAATTCTCTTGGCATTCTTTTAGAATTCCTAGGATTTTTTAGTTATTTCATAAGATTTTGTCTGCATGTTCTTTGAAAGACAAATCTCTGCTTTTCCTGTGCTGTTTCACAGTAAGAATTGCTAAATCTTTCTGATATTCATTGTTTTGTTCAGGCTTTGGTTCGTATCAAGCCTGTCATTAAGCCAATTTCTCCTCTTTGGAGTCTCAATTTGATTCTGAAGGCTTTACAGACTCTTCTGTGTGAGCATATGCTTTCTTTGGACATTAATTACTTTCATGGAAAGTATTGTTCTTTTTAGACATCTCTTCAGCTAGAACAGTTTTTGAATTATCTGTTCTTTCCTGTGAATCTCCTTTTTCTGATTTTTCATCAGGATAAGGTGGTTTTTGCTGTCCTAATTTCAATTTTTACCTAAAGTTGTGAATTCTAGCAACATTAGTAGAGGAATTATTGTCCCTTCCTTGTGTCCTAATCCTAAGAATTCTTTGGTAAGATTCTTACATTCTTTAGGTTGTGGTAAGAGTTTTGTTATCTTTTCTGGTTTTAGGAAGGTCAGAAGGCTTCTGCCATTTCTTTGGCATCTTGGTTAAGCTTTTGATTCATCATGCTTATTTGGAGTCGGGTTATTCCCCGTCTCAGAGGATTACGGCTCATTCTACTAGGTCAGTTTCTACTTCCTGGGCTTTTTAAGAATGAAGCTTTTGTTGATCAAATTTGCAAAACAATGACTTGGTCTTCTTTGCATACTTTTACTAATTTCTACCATTTTGATGTTTTCTCTTATTTAGAAGCAGTTTTTGGTAGAATAGTACTTCAGGCAGCTGTTTGTTTGATTCTTCTGCTTATAATTTCAGTTTTTTTCTTATAAAAATTTAAACTTTTGATTTGGGTAGTGGATTATTTTTTCAGCGGAATTGGCTGTCTTTATTTTATCCCTCCCTCTCTAGTGACTCTTGCGTGGAAGTTCCACATCTTGGGTATCTGCTATCCCATACGTCACTAGCTCATGGACTCTTGCTAATTACATGAAAGAAAACATAATTTATGTAAGAACTTACCTGATAAATTCATTTCTTTCATATTAGCAAGAGTCCTTGAGGCCCACCCTTTTTGTGGTGGTTATGATTTTTTTGTATAAAGCACAATTATTCCAATTCCTTATTTTGATGCTTTCGCTCCTTTCTTATCACCCCACTTCTTGGCTATTCGTTAAAGTGAATTGTGGGTGTGGTGAGGGGTGTATTTATAGGCGTTTTAAGGTTTGGGAAACTTTGCCCCTCCTGGTAGGAATGTATATCCCATACGTCACTAGCTCATGGACTCTTGCTAATATGAAAGAAATGAATTTATCAGGTAAGTTCTTACATAAATTATGTTTTTTCTCTTAAAGGCGCAGTACCGTTTTTTTAAGATTGTTATTTTTTCACTAAATAAAGTGTTTTCAAGCCTGTTTGTGGTCATTACTAGCCTGTTTGTGGTCATTACTAGCCTGTTTAACATGTCTGACATTGAGGAAAGCCAATGTTCAATGTGTTTGGAAGCCATTGTGGAACCCCCACTTAAAATGTGTCCCTCATGCACCTAAAGGGCAATAAATTGCAAAGAACATATTTTAGCTACTAAAAGTATGTCGCAGGATGATTCTCAGTCAGAAGAGAATCAGGTTATGCCATCTAATTCTCCCCAAGTGTCACAACCATTAACGCCCGCACAAGCGACGCAAAGTACTTCTAGTGCGTCTAATTCTTTCACCCTGCAAGATATGGCCGCAGTTATGAATACTACCCTCACAATGGCTTTATCTAAACTGTCTGGGTTGCAGGGGAAGCGCAGTAGGTCCGGTGTGAGAGTAAATGCTGAGCCCTCTGACGCTTTATTAGCCATCTCCGATGTACCCTCACAATGTTCTGAGTTGCGGGTGAGGGAATTGCTGTCTGAGGGAGAGCTTTCTGATTCAGGACAGATGTTCCCTCAGACAGAATCAGATATGACGGCTTTTAAATTTAAGCTAGAACACCTCCGCTTGTTGCTCAAGGAGGTTTTAGCGACTCTGGATGATTGTGACCCTATTGTAATTCCACCAGAGAAATTGTGTAAAATGGATAGATATCTAGAGGTTCCTGCTTACACTAATGTTTTTCCGGTCCCTAAGAGGATTTCGGACATTGTTACTAAGGAGTGGGACAGACCAGCTATTACGTTTTCTCCCCCTCCTACTTTTAAGAAAATGTTTGCCATATCAGACACCATTCGGGATTCGTGTCAGACGGTCCCTAAGGTGGAGGGAGCTATTTCTACCCTGGCTAAGCGTACAACTATACCTATTGAGGACAGTTGTGCTTTCAAAGATCCTATGGATAAAAAGTTAGAGGGTCTTCTAAAGAAAATATTTATTCATCAGGGTTTTCTTCTGCAACCTATAGCGTGCATTGTTCCTGTAACTACTTCAGCTGCGTTTTGGTTCAAGGCTCTAGAGGAGGCTCTTAAGGTTGAGACCCCATTAGATGATATTCTGGATAGAATTAGGGCTCTCAAGCTAGATAATTCTTTCATTACAGATGCCGCTTTTCAACTGGCTAAATTAGCGGCAAAGAATTCAGGTTTTGCCATTTTAGCGTGTAGAGTGTTATGGCTTAAGTCCTGGTCTGCTGACGTGTCATCAAAATCTAAGCTTTTAGCCATTCCTTTCAAGGGTAAGACCCTATTCGGGCCTGAACTGAAAGAGATCATTTCAGACATCACTGGAGGAAAAGGCCATGCCCTTCTTCAGGATAAGACAAATAAGATGAGGACCAAACAAAATAATTTTTGTTCCTTTCGAAACGTCAAAGATGGTCCCTCTACCTCCTCCCCTGCTGCAAAGCAGAAGGGGAATTTTGCTCAATCCAAGTCAGTCTGGAGACCTAACCAGACTTGGAACAAGGGTAAACAGTCCAAGAAGCCCACTGCTGCCACCGATCCGGGACCGGATCTAGTAGGGGCAGACTTTCTCTCTTTGCTCAGGCTTGGGCAAGAGACGTTCAGGACTCCTGGGCTTTAGAAATCTAGACTTCAAAGATTCTCCTCCAAGGGGGAGATTTCATCTTTCTCGATTGTCTGTAAACCAGACAAAAAGAGAGGCGTTCTTACGCTGTGTAGAAGACCTATATACCATGGGAGTAATCTGCCCAGTTCCAAAAGCAGAACAGGGGCAGGGGTTTTACTCCAATCTGTTTGTGGTTCCCAAAAAAGAGGGAACCTTCAGATCAATCTTAGATCTCAAGATCCTAAACAAATTCCTCAGAGTCCCATCCTTCAAGATGGAGACCATTCAGACTATTTTACCAATGATCCAGGAGGGACAATATGTGACCAAAGATCATCACCAGTTCCTCAGGTTCGCCTTCCTGGACAAGCATTACCAGTTTGTGGATCTTCCCTTCGGGCTTGCCACAGCTCCCAGAAATTTCACAAAAGTGCTAGGGTCCCTTCTGGCAGTTCTAAGGCCGCAGGGCATAGCAGTGGAGCCTTATCTGGACGATATCTTAATTCAGGAGTCAACTTACCAACTAGCCAAATCTCACACGGATATTGTGTTGGCTTTTCTAAGATCTCACGGGTGGAAGGTGAATGTAAAAAAGAGTTCACTTATCCCCCCTCACAAGAGTTCCATTCCTGGGAACTCTGATAGATTCGGTAGACATGAAAATTTTTCTGACGGAGGTCAGGAAATCAAAGATTTTAACCACCTGCCGAGCTCTTCATTCCATTCCTCGGCCGTCAGTGGCTCAGTGTATGGAGGTAATCGGACTAATGGTAGCGGCAATGGACATAGTTCCGTTTGCTCGCTTGCATCTCAGACCACTGCAACTATGCATGCTCAAACAGTGGAATGGGGATTATGCAAATTTATCTCCTCAGATAAATCTGGATCAACAGACCAGAGACTCTCTTCTTTGGTGGTTGTCGCAGGATCATCTGTCCCAGGGAATGTGTTTCCGCAGGCCAACATGGGTCATAGTGACGACGGACGCCAGCCTATTGAGCTATGGTGTAGTCTGGAATTCCCTGAAAGCACAGGGTGTGTGGAATCAGGAGGCGGCTCTCCTCCCGATAAATATTCTAGAACTGAGAGCGATATTCAACGCGCTTCAGGCGTGGCCTCAGCTGGCTTCGGCCAGATTCATAAGATTCCAGTCGGACAATATCACGACTGTAGCATATATCATTCATCAGGGGGGAACAAAGAGTTCTCTAGGGATGATAGAGGTTTCCAAAATAATTCGATGGGCAGAGACTCACTCTTGCCATCTATCAGCAATCTATATCCCAGGATTGGAGAACTGGGAAGCGGATTTTCTAAGTCGTCAGTCTTTTCATCCGGGGGAGTGGGAACTCCATCCGGAGGTGTTTGCACAATTGATTCATCAATGGGGCACACCAGAATTGGATCTGATGGCATCTCGTCAGACTGCCAAACTTCCTTGTTACGGGTCCAGATCAAGGGATCCTCAAGCAGTACTGATAGATGCTCTAGCAGTACCTTGGTCGTTCAACCTGGCTTATGTGTTTCCACCATTTCCTCTCCTGCCAGAATCAAACAGGAGAGAGCTTCGGTGATTTTGATAGCACCTGCGTGGCCACGCAGGACTTGGTATGCAGACCTGGTGGACATGTCATCTCTACCACCGTGGACACTGCCGCTGAGACAGGACCTTTTCATTCAAGGTCCGTTCCAGCATCCAAATCTAGTTTCTCTGTGGCTGACTGCCTGGAGATTGAACGCTTGATTTTATCCAAGCGGGGATTCTCTGAGTCGGTCATAGATACCTTGATTCAGGCTCGAAAGCCTGTCACTAGGAAAATTTATCATAAGATATGGCGTAAATATCTTTATTGGTGTGAATCCAAAGGCTACTCATGGAGTAAGATCAGAATTCCTAGGATTTTGTCCTTTCTCCAAGAAGGGTTGGAGAAGGGGTTGTCAGCTAGTTCCCGAAAGGGACAGATATCTGCTTTATCAATTTTACTGCACAAGCGTCTGGCAGATGTTCCAGATGTTCAGTCGTTTTGTCAGGCTTTTGTTAGAATCAAGCCTGTGTTTAAACCTGTTGCTCCGCCATGGAGTTTGAATTTAGTTCTTAAAGTTCTTCAAGGGGTTCGGTTTGAACCTATGCATTCCATAGATATTAAGCTTCTATCTTGGAAAGTTCTGTTTTTAGTTGCTATCTCTTCGGCTCGAAGAGTTTCTGGACTATCTGCATTGCAATGCGACTCGCCTTATCTTGTTTTTCATTCTGATAAGGTGGTTTTGCGTACCAAACCTGGATTCCTTCCTAAGGTTGTTACTAATAAGAATATTAATCAGGAAATTGTTGTTCCTTCCCTGTGTCCTAATCCTTCCTCTAAGAAGGGGCATCTGTTGCACAACTTGGACGTGGTTCGTGCTTTGAAGTTTTACTTGCAAGCGACCAAAGATTTCCGTCAAACATCTTCTCTGTTGTCTATTCTGGAAAACGTAGAGGTCAAAAAGCTACGGCTACCTCTTTCTTTTTGGCTGAAAAGCATCATCCGTTTGGCATTCGAGACTGCTAGACAGCCTCCTGAAAGAATTACAGGTCACTCTACTAGAGCAGTGGCTTCCACATGGGCTTTTAAAAATGATGCTTCTGTTGAACAGATTTGTAAGGCTGCGACTTGGTCTTCACTTCATACCTTTTTCCAAATTTGATACTTTTGCTTCTTCGGAGGCTATTTTTGGGAGAAAAGTTCTTCAAGCAGTGGTGCCTTCTGTTTAGCCATCTGTCTTGTCCCTCCTGTTCATCCGTGTCCTGTAGCTTTGGTATTGTATCCCACAAGTAAAGGATGAATCCGTGGATTTGTCGTATCTTATAGAAGAAAAGTAAATTTATGCTTACCTGATAAATTGATTTTTTCTATGATATGATGAGTCCACGGCCCGCGCTGTCAATTTAAGACAGATTATATTTTTTTGATTTAAAACTTCAGTCACCTCTGCACCTTTTAGTTTCTCCTTTTTCTTCCTGTACCTTTGGTCGAATGACTGGGGGGTGGAGTTAAGGGAGGAGCTATATAGACAGCTCTGCTGTGGTGCTCTTTGCCACTTCCTGTTAAGAGGAGGATAATATCCCACAAGTAAAGGATGAATCCGTGGACTCGTCGTATCATAGAAGAAATCAATTTATCAGGTAAGCATAAATTCACTTTTTTTGCTTTTCAGACTGCATGAGATGCAGTGTTGAAGCTAGATGTAAACAAATGTTTTTTCCACACAAAGGCTGGAGAGTCCTTTGCTGTTACTTATTTTGGAATTTCAGTTTTTAAAGGGACAGTATTTTTAAATATTAAAATTTCTAAATATCTTCTGTTATATCCTTAAGTTAAGGGTTATGATAAGTTTCTTGCATCTTTAAAGTTTTGTGGGTCTTATGTTCAGGTCAAAAGCCTGTTCTTAGGTACAAATGTATGGTTTTTAAGGAGCAAATTGTTGTTCTGTAAGGCTGGAGCTTGTCACCTTTAGGAACATTTTGAGAGATTAAAATGTTCTTGTTTCTGTGCTGAATGTTTTGCAATAGCTATTGTATATGTTGCCATATGAGCCTTATGTCTCCCAGGATGATGCTGTTCTGGCAATGCCACAGTTTTCTTAACGTCACAAGCATTTATGGTGTCACATGCAGTGCCCTGCGGTTCCAGGAGGAGTATATTTGCATACAGAATTTGCAGCTCAGGTATCCTTTGCGGTATCTGTGGCTTGGTCTGGTTTTCCTTTCCTACAGGGAAAATGCAAGATGACATTTGAAGTTTCATATAATAAGGTTTCTGCTACACAGGTTGCTCTCTCTCTTAAGTCTGGTGGGAGAATTCGCCTTTAGCTTCTGTGTGTAAAATCTCAGATTTGGACAGTATGATTCATTCATCTGATGCTGAAGTGGTCTCCTTCAGATGTATGCTTGCTCACCTTGTGTACGATTAAAGGAGGTTTTGGCTACTTGGACAACATAAATACCCCTGTCTATAGAGCTGTCTATATAGCTCCTACCCCTGTGTTCCTTCCTATGAGGAAGTGTTTCTAAACATGCCATGGATATTTTACAGGAATAGGAGAAGTTAGGGATACCTGTCCCCCGTCCTTTAAAAGATTTTCCTGTCATTGACTCCATTAAGATGCACGGTGCCCTGAGTAGAAGGGAGCTTTTCTACTATGGCTTAGAGAATTTCGATCCCTATGGAGGGTAACTACTCCTTTACGGATCCATGGATAAGAATCTGGAGGTTTGTTAATTTAGAGTAATGCCTTGTCTTTTTAGACTTGCTGTGCTAGCCCGCCAGGCATTGTGGCTGAAGTCTTGGTCAGCTGAGAAGCCGATCTGTGGCTTAGTGGTACAGCATAGACTTATAGTTCTGCAGATGCAGTTTCAATATTTTGTTTCCTCCAAATCCACGCTTCTGGCGTTTTCCTTTTCAATTATGAGACTTTGTTTATAAAGGACTTGGTCGGGCAGAATTATACTCTGACTTTACGGGTGAAAAAAGGTTTCTTTCTTTCATGTAATTAGCAAGAGTCCATGAGCTAGTGACGTATGGGATATACATTCCTACCAGGAGGGGCAAAGTTTCCCAAACCTTAAAATGCCTATAAAAACACCCCTCACCACACCCACAATTCAGTTTTACAAACTTTGCCTCCGATGGAGGTGGTGAAGTAAGTTTGTGCTAGATTCTACGTTGATATGCGCTCTGCAGCAAGTTGGAGCCCGGTTTTCCTCTCAGCGTGCAGTGAATGTCAGAGGGATGTGAGGAGAGTATTGCCTATTTGAATACAGTGATCTCCTTCTACGGGGTCTATTTCATAGGTTCTCTGTTATCGGTCGTAGAGATTCATCTCTTACCTCCCTTTTCAGATCGACGATATACTCTTATATATACCATTACCTCTGCTGATTCTCGTTTCAGTACTGGTTTGGCTTTCTACAAACATGTAGATGAGTGTCCTGGGGTAAGTAAATCTTATTTTCTGTGACACTCTAAGCTATGGTTGGGCACTTTGTTTATAAAGTTCTAAATATATGTGTTCAAACATTTATTTGCCTTGACTCAGAATGTTCAACTTTCCTTATTTTTCAGACAGTCAGTTTCATATTTGGGATAATGCATTTGAATTAATCATTTTTTCTTACCTTCAAAAATTTGACTCTTTTTTCCCTGTGGGCTGTTAGGCTCGCGGGGGCTGAAAATGCTTCATTTTATTGCGTCATTCTTGGCGCAGACTTTTTTGGCGCAAATTTTTTTTTCCGTTTCCGGCGTCATACGTGTCGCCGGAAGTTGCGTCATTTTTTTGACGTTATTTTGCGCCAAAAATGTCGGCGTTCCGGATGTGGCGTCATTTTTGGCGCCAAAAGCATTTAGGCGCCAAATAATGTGGGCGTCTTGTTTGGCGCTAAAAAAATATGGGCGTCGCTTTTGTCTCCACATTATTTAAGTCTCATTTTTTATTGCTTCTGGTTGCTAGAAGCTTGTTCACTGGCATTTTTTTCCCATTCCTGAAACTGTCATTTAAGGATTTTGTTCAATTTGCTTTATATGTTGTTTTTTCTATTACATATTGCAAGATGTTCTACGTTGCAACTGAGTCAGAAGATAATTCAGGAAAATTTCTGCCCGGGGCTGGAGCTACCAAGCTAAGTGTATCTGCTATAAATTTTTGGTATCTGTTTCTCCAGCTATTGTTTGTATTGCATGTCATGACAAACTTATTAATGCAGATAAAATTTCCTTTAGTACTGTTATATTACCTGTTGCTGTTCCGTCAACATCTAATTTTCAGAGTGTTCATGACAAACATAAGAGATTTTATTTTTTAAATCCATTTAGAAGGCTATGTCTGTTATTTCTCCTTCTAGTTTACATAAAAGTCTTTTAAAACTTCTCTTTTTTTCAGATGAATTTTTAAATGAACATCATCATTCTGATACTGATAATGGTTCTTCTGGTTCAGAGGTTTCTGTCTCAGAGGTTGATGCTGATAAATCTTTGTATTTGTTCAAGATGGAATTTATTCGTTCTTTATTTTAAAGAAGTATTAATTGCTTTAGATATAGAGGATTCTGGTCCTCTTGATACTAAATCTAAGCGTTTAAATAGGGTTTTTAAAATCTCCTGTAGTTATTCCAGAAGTGTTTAATCTCCCTGATGCTTTTTCTGA
Source organism: Bombina bombina (assembly GCF_027579735.1). NCBI lineage: Eukaryota > Metazoa > Chordata > Amphibia > Anura > Bombinatoridae > Bombina > Bombina bombina. The sequence goes on along the minus strand of NC_069499.1, from coordinate 250,875,947 downwards.
AGTAATTTCCAGGGAATGGAATAATTTGGGTAATTCTTTTACTCCTTCTAAACGTTTAAGCAATTATATCCTGTGCCATCTGACAGATTAGAGTTTTTTGGGACAAAATCCCTAAAGGTTTGGGGCTGTCTCTATTCCTGCTTAAATGTACTACTATTCCTACGGCAGATAGTACTAAATTTAAGGATCCTTTAGATAAGAAAATTGAATCCTTTCTAAGAAAAGTTTACTTATGTTTAGGTAATCTTCTTAGACCTGCTATATTTTTACCGGATGTTGCTGCAGCTTCATCTTTTTGGTTAGAAGTTTTAGCGCAACAAGTAACAGATCATAATTTTATAGCATTATTGTTATTCTATAACATGCTAATACATTTTTTGATGATACCATCTTTTGATATCATTAGAGTTGATGTCAGGTATATGTCTCTAGCTATTTTAGCTAGAAAAGCTTTATGGATTTAACTTGGAATGCTGATATGTCTTCTAAGTTAACTTTGTTTTTCCCTTTTTTTCCAGGGTAATAATCATTTTTTCGTTCTTTTTCTCATAATAAGGAACAAAAGCCTGATCCTTCATCCTCAGGAGCGGTATCAGTTTGGAAACTATTTCCAGTTTGGAATATATCCAAGCCTTATAGAAACCTATAGTCAGCTCCTAAGTACCCATGAAGGTGCGGCCCTTTTTTCCAGTTCAGCTGGTATGGGGCAGATTACGTTTTCTTCAAGGAATTTGGATCAATTCCGTTCTCAATCTCTGGTTTCAGAACATTGTTTCAGAAAGGTACAGAATTGGCTTCAGTTAAGGCCTCCTGCTAAGAGACTTTTTTCTTTCCCGTGTCCCAGTTAACACAGCAAGGCTCAGCATTTCTGAAATGTGTTTCAGATCTAGAGTTGGCTGGAGTAATTATGCCAGTTCCAGTTCTGGAACAGGGGCTAGGGTTTTATTTTATCTCTTCATTGTACCAAAGAAGGTCAATTCCTTCAGACCAGTTCCGGATCTATCAATATTGAATCGTTATGTAAGGATACCAACATTCAAGATGGTTACTGTTGGACTATTCTGCCTTTTGTTTAGCAAGGGCATTTTATGTCTACAATAGATTTACAGAATGTGTATCTGCATATTCCGATTCATTCAGATCACTTTTAGTGTCTGAGATTCTCTTTTTAGACAAGCATTACCAGTTTTGTGGCTCTACCGTTTGGCCTAGCCTCAGTTCCAAGAATTTTTTCAAAGATTCTCGGTGCCCTTCTCTCTGTATTCAGAGAACAGGGTTTTGGTATTTCCTTATTTGGACGATTATCTTGGTATTTGCTCAGTCTTCTCTTTCGAAGAATCTCATGCGATTCGACTTGTGTTGTTTCTTCAAGATCATGATTGGAGGATCAATTTACCAAAAAGTTCATTGATTCCTCAGTCAAGGGTAACCTTTCTGGGTTTCCAGATAGATTCAGTGTCCATGACTCTGTTTTTAACAGACAAGAGACGTCTAAAATTGTTTTTAGCTTGTCGAAACCTTCAGTCACAATCATTCCCTTCGGTAACCTTATGCATGGAAATTCTAGGTCTTATGACTGCTGCATTGGACGCAATCCCCTTTGCTCGTTTTCACATGCGACCTCTTCAGCTCTGTATGCTGAATCAATGGTGCAAGGATTACACAAAGATATCTCAATTTATATCTTTAAAACCGATTGTTCGACACTCTCTAACGTGGTGGGAGATCACCATCGTTTAATTCAGGGGGCTTCTTTTGTGCTGCCGACCTGGACTGTAATTTCAACAGATACAAGTCTCACAGGTTGGGGAGCTGTGTGGGGATCTCTGTCGGCATAAGGAGTTTGGGAATCTCAGGAGGTGAGATTACCGATCAATATTTTGGAACTCCGTGCAATTTTCAGAGCTCTTCAGTTTTGGCCTCTTCTGTAGAGAGAATCATTCATTTGTTTTCAGACAGACAATGTCACAACTGTGGCATACATCTATCATCAAGGAGGGACTCACAGTCCTCTGGCTATGAAAGAAGTATCTCGAATTCTGGTTTGGGCGGAATCCAGCTCCTGTCTAATCTCTGCGGTTCATATCCCAGGTGTAGACAATTGGGAAGCGGATTATCTCAGTCGCCAAACGTTGCATCCGGGCGAATGGTCTTCACCCAGAGGTATTTCTTCAGGTTGTTCAAATGTGGGAACTTCCAGAAATAGATCTGATGGCGTCTCATCTAAACAAGAAACTTCCCAGATATCTGTCCAGATCCCGGGATCCTTAGGCAGAGGCAGTGGATGCATTATCACTTCCTTGGAAGTATCATCCTGCCTATATCTTTCCGCCTCTAGTTCTTCTTCCAAGAGTAATCTCCAAGATTCTGAAGGAATGCTCGTTTGTTCTGCTGGTAGCTCCGGCATGGCCTCACATGTTTGGTATGTGGATCTTGTCCGGATGGCCTCTTGCCAACCGTGGACTCTTCCGTTAGACCAGACCTTCTGTCACAAGGTCCTTTTTTCCATCAGGATCTCAAATCCTTAAATTTAAAGGTATGGAGATTGAACGCTTGATTCTTGGTCAAAGAGGTTTCTCTGACTCTGTGATTAATACTATGTTACAGGCTCGTAAATCTGTATCTAGAGAGATATATTATAGAGTCTGGAAGACATATTTTTTTTTGGTGTCTTTCTCATCATTTTTCTTGGCATTCTTTTAGAGTACCGAGAATTTTACAGTTTCTTCAGGATGGTTTAGATAAGGGTTTTGTCTGCAAGTTCCTTGTAAGGACAAATCTCTGCTCTTTCTCTTCTTTTTCACAGAAAGATTGCTATTCTTCCTGATATTCATTGTTTTGTACGAGCTTTGGTTCGTATAAAACCTGTCATTAAGTCAATTTCTCCTCCTTGGAGTTTGAATTTGGTTCTGGGAGCTCTTCAAGCTCCTCCCTTTGAACCTATGCATTCATTGGTCATTAAATTACTTTCTTGGAAAGTTTTGTTCCTTTTGGCCATCTCTTCTGCCAGAAGAGTTTTCTGAATTATCTGCTCTTTCTTGTGAGTCTCCTTTTCTGATTTTTCATCAGGATAAGGCGGTGTTGCGAACTTCTTTTGAATTTTTACCTAAAGTTGTGAATTCCAACAACATTAATAGAGAAATTGTGGTTCCTTCATTATGTCTTAATCCTAAGAATTCTAAGGAGAAAGCATTGCATTCTTTGGATGTTGTTAGAGCTTTGAAATATTATGTTGAAGCTACTAAGTCTTTCCGAAAGACTTCTAGTCTATTTGTTATCTTTTCCGGTTCTAGAAAAGGCCAGAAAGCTTCTGCCATTTCTTTGGCATCTTGGTTGAAATCTTTAATTCATCTTGCCTATGTTGAGTTGGGTAAAACTCCGCCTCAGAGGATTACAGCTCATTCTACCAGGTCAGTTTCTACTTCCTGGGCGTTTAGGAATGAAGCTTTGGTTGATCAGATTTGCAAAGCTGCAACTTGGTCCTCTTTGCATTTTTTTTTTTTTTTTTTTTTTTTACTAAATTCTACCATTTTGATGTATTTTCTTCTTCTGAAGCAGTTTTTGGTAGAAAAGTACTTCAGGCAGCGGTTTCAGTCTGAATCTTCTGCTTCTGTTTTTTGTTAAACTTTATTTTGGGTGTGGATTATTTTCAGCAGGAATTGGCTGTCTTTATTTTATCCCTCCCTCTCTAGTGACTCTTGTGTGGAAAGATCCACATCTTGGGTAATCATTATCCCATACGTCACTAGCTCATGGACTCTTGCTAATTACATGAAAGAAAACATAATTTATGTAAGAACTTACCTGATAAATTCATTTCTTTCATATTAGCAAGAGTCCATGAGGCCCACCCTTTTTGTGGTGGTTATGATTTTTTTTGTATAAAGCACAATTATTCCAATTCCTTATTTTTTATGCTTTCGCACTTTATCACCCCACTTCTTGGCTATTCGTTAAACTGAATTGTGGGTGTGGTGAGGGGTGTATTTATAGGCATTTTAAGGTTTGGGAAACTTTGCCCCTCCTGGTAGGAATGTATATCCCATACGTCACTAGCTCATGGACTCTTGCTAATATGAAAGAAATGAATTTATCAGGTAAGTTCTTACATAAATTATGTTTTCCTAAGATGTGGTGAGTCCATGGAATCATCAGTTACTAGTGGGAATATCTCTCCTGACCAGCAGGAGGTGGCAAAGAGCACCACAGCAAAGCTGTTAATTGTCATTCTGCTACCCTTAATCCCTAGTCATTCTCTTTGCCTGTAGTAGTTGCAAGGAGGTGGTAAAGTCTGTAAGATTCTACAATCAAGAGTTTGTTGTTTTCAAAGCAGTACAAGATGTTCTGATCTTTGCTAAGGGTTTAGCAGTAGTCCATTTCAGTCTCTTCAGTAGAGCATTGGTGGCTTTTAAGCATTTGGCAACTTAGGGGGTATAATCCCCTCTATGCCTACCAATTTATTTATTGCTGCCCTTGTCAGAAAGCCTGTTTAAGTTTGCACAGTTTTTTCATTTTTCACAGGTCCATAGGAGGAGGGTGCCTCTTAAACTTTGTGAGCTGCCTGCTGCAGGGCAGTTAACTTTATGGTAAATGCTATTTCTTTCATGTAATTAGCAAGAGTCCATGAGCTAGTGACGTATGGGATATACATTCCTACCAGGAGGGGCAAAGTTTCCCAAACCTCAAAATGCCTATAAATACACCCCTCACCACACCCACAAATCAGTTTTACAAACTTTGCCTCCCATATGGAGGTGGTGAAGTAAGTTTGTGCTAGATTCTTCGTTGATATGCGCTTCGCAGCAGGCTGGAGCCCGGTTTTCCTCTCTGTGTGCAGTGAATGTCAGAGGGATGTGAAGAGAGTATTGCCTATTTGAATTCAATGATCTCCTTCTACGGGGTCTATTTCATAGGTTCTCTGTTATCGGTCGTAGAGATTCATCTCTTACCTCCCTTTTCAGATCGACGATATACTCTTATATATACCATTACCTCTACTGATTCTCGTTTCAGTACTGGTTTGGCTTTCTACTACATGTAGATGAGTGTCCTGGGGTAAATAAGTCTTATTTTTGTGACACTTTAAGCTATGGTTGGGCACTTTTATATAAAGTTCTAAATATATGTGTTTAAACATTTATTTGCCTTGATTCAGGATGTTCAACATTCCTTATTTCAGACAGTCAGTTTCATTATTTGGGATAATGCATTTGAATAATCAATTTTTCTTACCTTAAAATTTGACTTTTTTTCCTGTGAGCTGTTAGGGGGCTGAAAATGCTTCTTTTTATTGCGTCATTTTTGGCGCGGACTTTTTTGGCGCAAAAATTTTCTTTGTCATTTCCGGCGTCATACTTGTCGCCAAAAGTTGCGTCATTTTTTTGACGTTTTTGCGCCAAAAATGTCGGCGTCACCGGATGTGGCGTCATTTTTGGCGCTTAAAGCTTTTAGGCGACAAATAATGTGGGCGTCTTTTTTGGCGCTAAAAAATATGGGCGTCATTATTGTCTCCACATTATTTAAGTCTCATTGTTTATTTGCTTCTGGTTGCTAGAAGCTTGTTCATTGGCATTTTTTCCCATTCCTGAAACTGTCTTTTAAGGAATTTGATCAATTTTGCTTTATATGTTGTTTTTTCTATTACATATTGCAAGATGTCTCAGATTGACCCTGAATCAGAAGATACTTCTGGAAAATTGCTGCCTGATGCTGGATCTACCAAAGTTAAGTGTATTTGTTGTAAACTTGTGGTAACTGTTCCTCCGGCTGTTGTTTGTAATGAATGTCATGACAAACTTGTTAATGCAGATAATATTTCCTTTAGTAATGTTCCATTACCTGTTGCTGTTCCATCAACATCTAATATTCAGGGTGTTCCTGTTAACATAAGAGATTTTGTTTCTAAATCTATTAAGAAGGCTATGTCTGTTATTCCTCCTTCTAGTAAACGTAAAAGGTCTTTTAAAACTTCTCATTTTTCAGATGAATTTTTAAATGAACATCATCATTCTGATTCTGATAATGATTCTTCTGGTTCAGAGCATTCTGTTTCAGAGGTTGATACTGATAAATCTTCATGTTTATTTAAAATGGAATTTATTCGTTCTTTGCTTAAAGAAGTCTTAATTGCATTAGAAATAGAGGAATCTGGTCCTCTTGATACTAAATCTAAACGTTTGAATACGGTTTTTAAACCTCCTGTAGTTATTCCAGAGGTTTTTCCCGTCCCTGATGCTATTTCTGAAGTAATTTCCAGGGAATGGAATAATTTGGGTAATTCATTTACTCCTTCTAAACGGTTTAAGCAATTATATCCTGTGCCATCTGACAGATTAGAGTTTTGGGACAAAATCCCTAAGGTTGATGGGGCTATCTCTACTCTTGCTAAACGTACTACTATTCCTACGGCAGATAGTACTTCCTTTAAGGATCCTTTAGATAGGAAAATTTAATCCTTTCTAAGAAAAGCTTACTTATGTTCAGGTAATCTTCTTAGACCTGCTATATCTTTTGCGGATGTTGCTGCAGCTTCAACTTTCTGGTTGGAAGCTTTAGCACAACAAGTAACAGATCATAATACTCATAGCATTGTTAATCTTCTTCAATATGCTAATAATTTTATTTGTGATGCCATCTTTGATATCATTAGGGTTGATGCCAGGTATATGTCTTTAGCTATTTTAGCTAGAAGAGCTTTATGGCTTAAAACTTGGAATGCTGATATGTCTTCTAAGTCAACTTTGCTTTCCCTTTCTTTCCAGGGTAATAAATTGTTTGGTTCACAGTTGGATTCTATTATTTCAACTGTTACTGGGGGGAAAGGAACTTTTTTACCACAGGGTAAAAAATCTAAAGGTAAATTTAGGTCTGATAATCGTTATCGTTCCTTTCGTCACAATAAGGAACAAAAGCCTGATCCTTCCCCTACAAGAGCGGTATCAGTTTGGAAACCATCTCCAGTCTGGAATAAATCCAAGCCTTTTAGAAAGCCAAAGCCAGCTCCCAAGTCCACATGAAGGTGCGGCCCTCATTCCAGCCCAGCTGGTAGGGGGCAGATTACGATTTTTCAAAGAAATTTGGATCAATTCGATTCACAATCTTTGGATTCAGAACATTGTTTCACAAGGGTACAGAATAGGCTTCAAGATAAGGCCTCCTGCAAGAAGATTTTTTCTTTCCCGTGTCCCAATAAATCCAGTGAAGGCTCAAGCATTTCTGAAATGTGTTTCAGATCTAGAGTTGGCTGGAGTAATTATGCCAGTTCCAGTTCTGGAACAGGGGCTGGGGTTTTACTCAAATCTATTCATTGTACCAAAGAAGGAGAATTCCTTCAGACCAGTTCTGGATTTAAAAATATTGAATCGTTATGTAAGGATACCAACATTCAAAATGGTAACTATAAGGACTATTCTGCCTTTTGTTCAGCAAGGGCATTATATGTCCACAATAGATTTACAAGATGCATATCTGCATATTCCGATTTATCCAGATCACTATCAGTTTCTGAGATTCTCTTTCCTAGACAAGCATTACCAGTTTGTGGCTCTGCCGTTTGGCCTAGCAACAGCTCCAAGGATTTTTACAAAGGTTCTCGGTGCCCTTCTATCTGTAATCAGAGAACAGGGTATTGTGGTATTTCCTTATTTGGACGATATCTTGGTACTTGCTCAGTCTTCACATTTAGCAGAATCTCATACGAATCGACTTGTATCGTTTCTTCGAGAACATGGTTGGAGGATCAATTTACCAAAAAGTTCGTTGATTCCTCAGACAAGGGTAACCTTTTTAGGTTTCCAGATAGATTCAGTATCCATGACTCTGTCTCTGACGGACAAGAGACGTCTGAAATTGGTTTCAGCTTGTCGAAACCTTCAGTCTCAATCATTCCCTTCGGTAGCCTTATGCATGGAAATTCTAGGTCTTATGACTGCTGCATCGGACGCGATCCCCTTTGCTCGTTTTCACATGCGACCTCTTCAGCTCTGTATGCTGAACCAGTGGTGCAGGGATTATACAAAGATATCTCAATTAATATCTTTAAAACCGATTGTACGACACTCTCTGACGTGGTGGACAGACCACCATCGTTTAGTTCAGGGGGCTTCTTTTGTTCTTCCGACCTGGACTGTGATCTCAACAGATGCAAGTCTGACAGGTTGGGGAGCTGTATGGGGGTCTCTGACAGCACAAGGGGTTTGGGAATCTCAGGAGGCGAGATTACCGATCAACATTTTGGAACTCCGTGCAATTTTCAGAGCTCTTCAGTCGTGGCCTCTTCTAAAGAGAGAGTCGTTCATTCGTTTCCAGACGGACAATGTCACAACCGTGGCATATGTCAATCATCAAGGAGGGACTCACAGTCCTCTGGCTATGAAAGAAGTATCTCGAATACTTGTATGGGTGGAATCCAGCTCCTGTCTAATTTCTGCGGTTCATATCCCAGGTATAGACAATTGGGAAGCGGATTATCTCAGTCGCCAAACGTTACATCCGGGCGAATGGTCTCTTCACCCAGAGGTATTTCTTCAGATTGTTCAAATGTGGGGACTTCCAGAAATAGATCTGATGGCTTCTCATCTAAACAAGAAGCTTCCCAGGTATCTGTCCAGATCCAGGGATCCTCAGGCGGAAGCAGTGGATGCATTGTCACTTCCTTGGAAGTATCATCCTGCTTATATCTTTCCACCTCTAGTTCTTCTTCCAAGAGTGATTTCCAAGATTCTAAAGGAGTGTTCGTTTGTTCTGCTGGTGGCTCCAGCATGGCCTCACAGGTTTTGGTATGCGGATCTTGTCCGGATAGCTACTTGCCAACCGTGGACTCTTCCGTTAAGATCAGACCTTCTATCGCAAGGTCCTTTTTTCCATCAGGATCTCAAATCCTTAAATTTGAAGGTATGGAGATTGAACGCTTGATTCTCAGTCATAGAGGTTTCTCTGACTCCGTAATTAATACTATGTTACAGGCTCGTAAATCTGTATCTAGGAAGATATATTATCGAGTCTGGAAGACTTACATTTCTTGGTGTTCTTCTCATCATTTTTCTTGGCATTCTTTTAGAATTCCTAGAATTTTACAGTTTCTTCAGGATGGTTTGGATAAAGGTTTGTCTGCAAGTTCCTTGAAAGGACAAATCTCTGCTCTTTCTGTTCTTTTTCACAGAAAGATTGCTAGTCTTCCTGATATTCATTGTTTTGTACAGGCTTTGGTTCGTATAAAACCTGTCATTAAGTCAATTTCTCCTCCTTGGAGTTTGAATTTGGTTCTGGGGGCTCTTCAAGCTCCTCCGTTTGAACCTATGCATTCGCTGGATATTAAATTACTTTCTTGGAAAGTTTTGTTTCTTTTGGCCATCTCTTCTGCTAGAAGAGTTTCTGAATTATCTGCTCTTTCTTGTGAGTCTCCTTTTCTGATTTTTCATCAGGATAAGGCGGTGTTGCGAACTTCATTTAAATTTTTACCTAAGGTTGTGAATTCTAACAACATTAGTAGAGAAATTGTGGTTCCTTCATTGTGTCCTAATCCTAAGAATTCTAAGGAAAGATCGTTGCATTCTTTGGATGTAGTTAGAGCTTTGAAATATTATGTTGAAGCTACTAAAGATTTCCGAAAGACTTCTAGTCTATTTGTTATCTTTTCTGGTTCTAGGAAAGGTCAGAAGGCTTCTGCCATTTCTTTGGCATCTTGTTTAAAGTCTTTGATTCATCATGCTTATGTTGAGTCGGGTAGAACTCCGCCTCAAAGGATTACAGTTCATTTGACTAGGTCAGTCTCTACTTCCTGGGCATTTAAGAATGAAGCTTCGGTTGATCAGATTTGCAAAGCAGCAACTTGGTCTTCTTTGCATACTTTTACTAAATTCTACCATTTTGATGTGTTTTCTTTTTCTGAAGCAGTTTTTGGTAGAAAAGTACTTCAGGCAGCTGTTTCAGTTTGATTCTTCTGCTTATAATTTTTTCATTATAAGATTTAAACTTTGTTTTGGGTGTGGATTATTTTTCAGTGGAATTGGCTGTCTTTATTTTATCCCTCCCTCTCTAGTGACTCTTGCGTGGAAGATCCACATCTTGGGTATTCATTATCCCATACGTCACTAGCTCATGGACTCTTGCTAATTACATGAAAGAAAACATAATTTATTAATTATGATAAATTCATTTCTTTCATATTAGCAAGAGTCCATGAGGCCCGCCCTTTTTGTGGTGGTTATGATTTTTTTGTATAAAGCACAATTATTCCAATTCCTTATTTTTTATGCTTTCGCACTTTTTTCTTATCACCCCACTTCTTGGCTATTCGTTAAACTGATTTGTGGGTGTGGTGAGGGGTGTATTTATAGGCATTTTGAGGTTTGGGAAACTTTGCCCCTCCTGGTAGGAATGTATATCCCATACGTCACTAGCTCATGGACTCTTGCTAATATGAAAGAAATTAATTTATCAGGTAAGTTCTTACATAAATTATGTTATTATATTCTTTTATTGGCACTTAAACGGTTAATTCTGTTTTTCTGATGAGGGGTTATATTACAGGGCATTGACAAGTTTCTGGCTTATGATTTTGTTATTACTTTGTATGCGATTTTCAGTTTTATGTTCTATTTGCAACATTTTTTTCCCTGGGTAAGGTTATGGGTGTCCGGGTGTGTTATGTTTTGGTGGGCGGAGCTTGCTTAGGAGGTAGTTTTGGCGCACTTTTTCAAACCAGGAAGTGTTTGTTTTATTTTAGTGCGGCTCTGGGCTGTGTACAAGTGGCTGTTTCTTTGCTGCAGAGTGGTTTCAGTCCTGATTGTTACTATTTTTTCTCAGTTTGATCAGCAGGTTCAGATAGGCACTTCAGCAATCTGGATGAGGTGTAGAGGTGCCCATGTTTATTTTACTTTACTGTTATAAAGTTTAAGTTTGTTGCTATAAATGTCTGTGTTAACATTACTTTTTTTCTTAAAGGGTAATGTTTTTTGGCTTTTTTTCTTTTGTATAAATTTATTATTTGAAATTTATTTTCTTCTACAAGATATGACGAGTCCACGGATTTCATCCTTACTTGTGGGATTTATCCTCCTGCTAACAGGAAGTGGCAAAGAGCACCACAGCAGAGCTGTATATATATCTCCTCCCTTCCCTCCACCCCCAGTCATTTTCTTTGCCTGTGTTAGTAATAGGAAAAGGTAAAGTGAGGTGTTAGTTTTAGATTCTTCAATCAAGAAATTTTTTATTTTAAAATTGTACCGGTGAGTACTATTTTCCTCAGGGAGAAATAGTCAGTGGAATGAAGATATTTTTCTGCCCTGAGGTTGATGATCTTAGCAGACGTTACTAAGATCCATTCTGGTTCCCACATAGCTTCTGAAGGTAGTGCAAGAAAAATCTTCAGTGTGGAGACGGGTGTCATGCTACAAGCAGCATTGTGGTATGTTCAGTCTTTATTTCTGAGGAGACTTGTTATATTAGAACTGGCTGACATTATTCCCTGGAAGGGAAGGGGTAAGCAGTAGACCTAGATGGATTAGGGTGTTACTGATATTACTAGTTTATACATATTGATTACGATGGGTATGTAATTCAATAGGGGCTTGACACTGGGAAAACTTTCTATATTTAAGTATGGCATATTGTGTGTGCGATAACATCAGGTGACCACATGGCTTATTTGAACCGCTTACCATGTGGTTATGGAGACAGTTTAATTATGGCATAACGAGATGTGGTGTAAACACATTAGGGGACCACATAGCTTGTTAAAACCGCTTCCCATGCGGTTATGGAGAAAGTTCGTGCGACGCCCATGGTGGGCGGGACCTATTTTGCACGCTGAGACGCGCAATTTCTCTTCACTAGAAAGCAGCAGGCACTAGCTCTGGTGGGGCCTAAAGTTGAGATTCAGTCACCGGATCGTTGTTGAATCAATTTTGAGTACCCTGGGGGCAGGTAGGCGCCACAGCAGAGCTGTGGCGAGGTGCAGGGGCTGTTATCGTTGTTTAAAGTTTATTTACTAAATAAAGAGACTTTTTGTAGGGTGATTTAGTTTTTGCTCGAATAGTGCAATAAGTTTTGGCAAAATTAAAATGTTTAGGATAATTTTTTAGTGCTAAAAATCGTTTTTTTGTGCAGTACAGAAATTGTTGCGCTTTTATTATTTAAAGGCACAGTACATTTTTTTCTAAAAATTCTTTGAAACCACAAATAAGGTTAGAGACGATCCATTGTGGCTACGGTTAGTCTGTTTAACATGTCTGAACTTGAGGAAACTCCTTGTTCTATGTGTTTAGAGGCCATTGTGGAACCCCTGCTTACTTTGTGTACCTCTTGTACTGAAAGAGCCTTACAATGTAAAAGACATATTTTATGTAAAGAAAGTGTGCCTAAGGATGATTCTCAGCCTGAAGAGAATCAGGATATGCCGCCTAATTCTACCCAAGTGTCACAACCTTTAACGCCCACCCAATCAACGCTGATTTCTTCAACAGCGTCTAATTCTTTTACTCTGCAGGATATGGCTGCAGTTATGTCAACTACCCTTACAGAGGTGTTATCTAAGTTACCAGTGTTACAGGGTAAACGCAGTAGGACAGGAGTCAATGTGAATACTGAATCCTCTGATGCTTTGTTGGTTATTTCCGATGTGCCCTCACAGGGATCTGAGTTGGGGGTCATGGAAATTTTGTTTGAGGGAGAACTTTCAGAATCGGGAAGTGTGTCGCCTCAGACATATTCGGACATCATGTCCTTTATATTTAAGCTGGAACACCTCCGCCTGTTACTTAGGGAGGTCTTTGCGACTCTGGACGACTTTGACCCTATTATGGTACCACCAGAGAAATTGTGTAAAATGGACAAATATCTAGAAGTACCCGCTTACACTGATGTTTTTCCGGTACCTAAGAGAATCTCGGAAATTATTAACAAGGAGTGGGACAGACCAGGTATACCATTCTCTCCTCCTCCTAATTTTAAGAATATCAGACACCATTCTTGGCAGACTGTCCCTAAGGTGGAGGGAGCTATACCTACCCTGGCTAAACGTACAACTATTCCTATTGAGGACAGTTGTGCTTTCAAAGACCCTATGGATAAAAAATTAGAGGGTCTTCTAAAGAAGTTATTTATTCATCACGGTTTCCTTTTACAACCAACAGCCTGCATTGTTCCAGTGACTACAAGCTAGCTAAATCTTTTATTAGAGATGCTGCCTTTCAAATTGCTAAGTTGGCGGCTAAAAATGCAGGATTTGCCATTTTATCTCGTAGAGCGTTATGGTTAAAATCGTGGTCTGCTGATGTGTCATCTAAGTCAAAGCTCTTGGCTATTCCTTTCAAGGGTAAGACAATATTCAGGCCTGAGTTGAAGGAAATCATTTCTGACATTACTGGAGGTAAAGGTCACGCTCTACCTCAGGATAAGTCTGTTAAGATGAGGGGTAAACTAAATAATTTTCGTTCCTTTCGGAATTTTAAAGGAGTACCCTCTTCTTCCTCTTCCTCCACAAAGCAGGAAGGGAATTTTGCTCAGGCCAAGTCCTTCTGGAGACCCAACCAGGCTTGAAACAAGGGTAAACAACCCAAGAAGCCCGCTGCTGCTACAAAGAAAGCATGAAGGGGCGGCCCCCGATCCAGGACCGGATCTAGTAGGGGGCAGACTTTCTTTCTTTGCCCAGGCTTGGGCAAGAGATTTCAGGACCCCTGGGCACTGGAAATCGTGGCCCATGGGTATCAACTGGAATTCAAAAGTTTTCTCCCAAGGTGGAGATTTCTTCTTTCACGATTGTCTGCAAACCAGATAAAGAGAGGCGTTCTTACGTTGTGTAAAAGACCTCTCTACTATGGGAGTAATTTGTCCAGTTCCAAGACTAGAACGGGGACAGGGATTTTACTCAAATCTTTTTGTGGTCCCCAAAAAAGAGGGAACGTTCAGACCTATTATAGAACTTAAAGGTCTAAACAAGTTTCTCAGAGTTCCATCCTTCAAGATGGAGATCATCCGAACAATTTTACCAATGATCCAGGAGGGTCAATATATGACTACCGTGGACTTGAAGGATGCATACCTTCATATTCCTATCCACAAGGATCATCATCAGTTTGTCAGTATATTTATGAAAATCTTAGTAGTTGCTCTCCAAATAATATATCAGCTTATGGCAGGGTTATAACACAATACAAATAATAATTTTCCTTAAAATAGAAACCCTTAATCAACATGCATCTACTAGAAGTCATACAATTAATATAAATATCTGAATTCTTTTATTTAGTTAATATCCATGAACATTTTTTAAATATATTTGCAATAAAAGGAATATGAAATAATATTATATGCGCTTGAAAACTATTTAAATATGCTATGCAAAGTTCATACACGCTTACCTTTAAAATCAACCTTATTTATAAATAGCCTTTAACATCCAAGCAATACAATTCTAAACTGTGCTCTTAAACAATAGGATAATATATATATTCTGCAATTTAACTGCAATTTATCCTAATACAATATTGACTTAAAACACCAGAACTTTCTTAGATAAATCACTTAGTCTACCAGACACAAATTTAAACAATACCTAGGCTTATGACTACCAATTTAAAATACAATATACTTCACCAATTTTGAACCAATTCGTAGCGGTCTTTAGGTCATCTCATTCGAAGGAAGGTTTTTGCATAAATCAAGGTTAAGTTTTGAGCTCCTTGCTTGGTGAAATTTTCCCAGGTATATCGCAGCCAAAATCAGATCACTAGTTTCAGCAAGTTGCAGACAACTGTCCCTTGTGCATTCACTACTCCCATTATATATAATCATTGATAACCTGTTTCGTTCAAGCCCTTTTTGCTTGTCCCTTGTCATTGGATAATTGGTTTAGTATACATTGTTGTTATGGAAATGCCCCCGGAGCCTTGTCCCTTGTCATTGGATAATTGGAATATCTTATTTTTAACAGCCAAAAGGCTTTCTGGCTGTAGTTCTCTCATGGCAACACCGGGTGGCATCATTACAGACACAGCAATATATGCACAACATTTCTAAACATTTTTAAACAACTTAATTATTTTTATAAAATGATCATTTAATCAGACCATAACTCTCTACATCAACCACTCACAACATTTGTTTTAGATAGGGAAGGGTTTTATGAATTTTCTGATCATTTCTAGATCAAACTCCATTATATTATATTACCAATTTATAATGCTAACAGTTACAGATTAGTATGATTTATACATCTAATATGGTATTCATGCATATACAGCATGTTTCATATTTATGTGCATTTCTTCCTGGATATCTGAATCTTGTCTGAATAGATCTGAAATAAAAATAAGTGTCATTAATTATTTCTTTCCAGGTTCACAAATATTTATTTATATTCTTAAAAAACACAGAGGTTAAGATATTTCATGCTTTCAAAACATATATATATATATATATATATATATATATATATATATATATATATATATATATATATATATATATATACATCCACTTCCATGCAGTATCTTGTATTTATCACTTTTTAATTCCATCTGGAATACAGGGAGGTATGTTATATATTTGTGTAATTCAAATATGGGATTATTACAAATTTCATTCAATCTTTTATATTTGATATCACATAAATAGACATCTCATATATATATTTTCCTGGAATTATATTTTATTTGAAATCTAACTACAGTTGTTGGAAGCATGTAAGTCATGTGTTTTCTCTGTGTTATCTTAACCCAGACGCAATGTCTGTGTTATCTTAACCCAGACGCAATGTCTGTGTCACGTGTATTCTGGTGTTATCAGCCACACAGCCTGAGTCACTTAACAGGCAGCTGTCAATTTTCAGCTCCTTTGTTGGCAGGAAGTTCATATGAGTGTGTATCCAGGCTCTTCGTCTCTTGCTCATCACATGGGGTATAGAGTGCTATGAAATTTGCACTTCCTAATTAAGAAGCAAATGTTTTCCCCTTGTTTCTTGGGACCTGTTGTCTGTAGCTCAGCCTGGAGATGTGTATTCAATTTGTGCAGGTTTCTGAGTCAAATCCTGACATCAGAATTTAAACCTTATTCCAGTAATATCTGATACAAATATGGTTTCATACATAAACATATTTCACTGTCCTATTGACATACATATATATATAAATATGTATTTACCTGTGCCCTGACAAGTTCCTAAGGTTTGCCTTCCTGGACAAACATTTTCAGTTCGTGGCTCTTCCCTTCGGGTTGGCCACAGCACCCAGGATCTTCACGAAGGTTCTAGGGTCCCTTCTGGCAGTTCTCAGACCGAGGGTCATAGCAGTGGCGCCTTATCTGGACGATATTTTGATTCAGGCGTCAACTTATCCATCTGACAAAGTCTCATACAGACACAGTGTTGTCTTTTCTGAGAGCTGACGGGTGTAAGGTGAATCTAGAAAAGAGTTCACTAATTCCACAGACAAGGGTTCCCTTCTTGGGAACTCTGATAGATTCTATAGAAGATAGAAATATGAAGATATTTCTGACGGAGGTCAGAAAGTAAAAAATTCTAAATACATGCCGAGCCCTTCAGTCCAATCCTCGGTCATCAGTGGCTCAGTGTATGGAGGTAATTGGATTGATGGTGGCGGCAATGGACATCATTCCGTTTGCTCGGTTTCATCTCAGACCACTGCAACTGTGCATGCTCGGACAGTGGAATGGAGACTAAGCAAATTTATCTCCTCCGATATATCTGGATCAAGAGACCAGAGACTCTCTTCTTTGGTGGTTGTCGCCGGATCATCTGTCCCAAGAGACGCATTTCCGCAGATCCTCATGGGTGATAGTGACAACGGACGCCAGTCTACTGGGCTGGGGTGCAATCTGGAATTCCCTGAAGGCTCAGGGTGTATGGACTCAAGTGGAGTCTCTACTTCTAATCAATATTCTGGAATTGAGAACAATATTCAATGCGCTTCAGGCATGGCCTCAGTTGGCTTCGGCCAAATTCATCAGATTCCAGTCAGACAACATCACAACTGTTGCTTACATCAATCATCAGGGAGGAACGAGAGGAGTTCCCTAGCAATGACAGAAGTATCCAAGAAAATTCGATGGGCGGAGACCCACTCTTGCTATCTGTCAGTAATCTACATCCCAGCAGTAGACAACTGGGAAGCGGACTTTTTAAGCCGACAGGCTTTTCATCCGGGGGAGTGGGAACTCCATCCGGAGGTATTTGCCTCAGTGATTCTCTGATGGGGCAGACCGGAATTGGATCTGATTGCGTCTCGATAGAATGCCAAGCTACCAAGATACGAATCCAGGTCGAGGGATCCTCAGGCCGAACTGATAGATGCCCTGGCAGTGCCTTGGTCATTCAACCTGGCTTATGTGTTTCCACCGTTTCCTCTCCTTCCCCGGGTGATTGCTCGGATCAAACAGGAGAGAGCTTCAGTAATTCTAATCGCGCCTGCGTGGCCACGCAGGACTTGGTATGCAGATCTAGTGGACATGTCCTCTCTGCCTCAGTGGAAGCTTCCAGTGAGATAGGACTTTCTCATTCGAGGTCCTTTCCAACATCCAAATCTAATTTCTCTGCAGCTGACTGCTTGGAGATTGAACGCTTGATTTTATCTAAGTGGGGTTTCTCTGATTCGGTCATCGATACTTTGATTCAGGCACGTAAGCCTGTAACCAGAAAGATCTATCATAAGATATGGCGCAAACATCTTTTTTGGTGTGAATCCAAGGGCTAATCATGGAGTAAAGTTAGGATTCCAAGGATTCTGTCCTTTCTCCAAGAAGGAGTTTGAATTTAGTTCTTAGTGTTCTTCAAGGGGTTCCGTTTGAACCCATGCATTCCATAGATATTAAGTTGTTATCTTGGAACGTTTTGTTTTTGGTTGCTATTTCTTCTGCTCGTAGAGTTTCTGAGCTTTCAGCACTACAATGTGACTCGCCTTATCTTATCTTTCATTCTGATAAGGTGGTTTTACGTACCAAACCTGGGTTCCTTCCTAAGGTTGTTTCAAATAAGAATATTAATCAGGAAATTGTTGTTCCTCCTTTGTGTCCTAATCCTTCTTCTAAGAAGGAGCGTCTGTTACATAACTTGGAAGTTTTACTTGCAGGCGACTAAGGATTTCCGTCAATCATCTTCATTATTCATTGTTTTTTCTGGAAAGCGTAGGGGTCAGAAAGCTACGGCTACCTCTTTCTTTTTGGCTAAAGAGTGTCATCCGCCTGGCATATGAGACTGCTGGACAGCAGCCTCGTGAAAGAATTACGGCTCATTCTACTAGGGCTGTGGCTTCCTCATGGGCATTTAAAAATGATGCTTCTGTTGAACAGATTTGCAAGGCTGCGACTTGGTCGTCTCTTCATACTTTTTCAAAATTTTACAAATTTGATACTTTTGCTTCTTCGGAGGCTGGTTTTGGGAGAAAGGTTCTTCAAGCAGTGGTGCCTTCTGTTTACGTTCCTGTCTTGTTCCCTCCCTTTCATCCGTGTCCTGTAGCTTTGGTATTGTATCCCACAAGTAAGGATGAAATCCGTGGACTCGTCATATCTTGTAGAAGAAAAGTAAATTTCTCCAACATTGGTGTGTCCGGTCCACAGCGTCATCCATAACTTGTGGGAATATTCTCTTCCCCAACAGGAAATGGCAAAGAGCACAGCAAAAGCTGTCCATATAGTCCCTCCCAGGCTCCGCCCCCCCCAGTCATTCTCTTTGCCGCTCTGAACAAGTAGCATCTCCACGGAGATGGTGAAGAGTATGTGGTGTTTAGTTGTAGTTTTTTATTCTTCTATCAAGAGTTTGTTATTTTAAAATAGTGCTGGTATGTACTATTTACTCTGAAACAGAAAGAGATGAAGAGTTCTGTTTAAAAGAGGAGTATGATTTTAGCAGCAGTAACTAAAATTGATTGCTGTTCCCACACAGGACTGTTGAGATGAGAGAACTTCAGTTGGGGGGAACAGTTTGCAGACTTTTCTGCTCAAGGTATGACTAGCCATTTTCTAACAAGACTGTGTAATGCTGGAAGGCTGTCATTTTTCCCTCATGGGGATCGGTAAGCCATTTCTTTCATGTAATTAGCAAGAGTCCATGAGCTAGTGACGTATGGGATATACATTCCTACCAGGAGGGGCAAAGTTTCCCAAACCACAAAATGCCTATAAATACACCCCTCACCACACCCACAAATCAGTTTTACAAACTTTGCCTCCTATGGAGGTGGTGAAGTAAGTTTGTGCTAGATTCTACGTTGATATGCGCTCCGCAGCAGGTTGGAGCCCGGTTTTCCTCTCAGCGTGCAGTGAATGTCAGAGGGATGTGAGGAGAGTATTGCCTATTTGAATTCAATGATCTCCTTCTACGGGGTCTATTTCATAGGTTCTCTGTTATCGGTCGTAGAGATTCATCTCTTACCTCCCTTTTCAGATCGACGATATACTCTTATATATATATATATATATATATATATATATATATATATATATATACCATTACCTCTGCTGATTTTCGTTTCAGTACTGGTTTGGCTTTCTACAACATGTAGATGAGTGTCCTGGGGTAAGTAAGTCTTATTTTCTGTGACACTCTAAGCTATGGTTGGGCACTTTTATATAAAGTTCTAAATATATGTATTCAAACATTTATTTGCCTTGACTCAGGATGTTCAACATTCCTTATTTCAGACAGTCAGTTTCATATTTGGGATAATGCATATGAATAAATCAATTTTTTTCTTACCTTAAAATTTGACTTTTTCCCTGTGGGCTGTTAGGCTCGCGAGGGCTGAAAATGCTTCATTTTATTGCCTCTTTCTTGGCGCAGACTTTTTTGGCGCCAAATTTTTTTCTGTTTCCGGCGTCATACGTGTCGCCGGAAGTTGCGTCATTTTTTACGTTCTTTTGCGCCAAAAGTGTCGGCGTTCCGGATGTGGCGTCATTTTTGGCGCCAAAAGCATTTAGGCGCCAAATAATGTGGGCGTCATTTTTGGCGCTAAAAAAATATGGGCGTCACTATTGTCTCCACATTATTTAAGTCTCATTATTTATTGCTTCTGGTTGCTAGAAGCTTGTTCACTGGCATTTTTTTCCCATTCCTGAAACTGTCATTTAAGGAATTTGATCAATTTTGCTTTATATGTTGTTTTTTCTATTACATATTGCAAGATGTCCCACGTTGAAGATACTTCTGGAAAATCGCTGCCTGGTGCTGGAGCTACCAAAGCTAAGTGTATCTGCTGTAAACTTATGGTATCTGTTCCTCCAGCTGTTGTTTGTACTGTTTGTCATGACAAACTTGTTAATGCAGATAATATTTCCTTTAGTACTGTTACATTACCTGTTGCTGTTCCGTCAACATCTAATACTCAGAGTGTTCCTGATAACATAAGAGATTTTGTTTCTAAATCCATTAAGAAGGCTATGTCTGTTATTCCTCCTTCTAGTAAACGTAAAAGGTCTTTTAAAACTTCTAATTTTTCAGATGAATTTTTAAATGAACATCATCATTCTGATTCTGATAATGGTTCTTCTGGTTCAGAGGATTCTGTCTCAGAGGTTGATGCTGATAAATCTTCATTTCTTTCATGTAATTAGCAAGAGTCCATGAGCTAGTGACGTATGGGATATACATTCCTACCAGGAGGGGCAAAGTTTCCCAAACCTCAAAATGCCTATAAATACACCCCTCACCACACCCACAATTCAGTTTTACAAACTTTGCCTCCTATGGAGGTGGTGAAGTAAGTTTGTGCTAGATTCTACGTTGATATGCGCTCCGCAGCAAGTTGGAGCCCGGTTTTCCTCTCAGCGTGCAGTGAATGTCAGAGGGATGTGAGGAGAGTATTGCCTATTTGAATGCAGTGATCTCCTTCTACGGGGTCTATTTCATAGGTTCTCTGTTATCGGTCGTAGAGATTCATCTCTTACCTCCCTTTTCAGATCGACGATATACTCTTATTTATATACCATTACCTCTGCTGATTTTCGTTTCAGTACTGGTTTGGCTTTCTACAAACATGTAGATGAGTGTCCTGGGGTAAGTAAATCTTATTTTCTGTGACACTCTAAGCTATGGTTGGGCACTTTATTTATAAAGTTCTAAATATATGTATTCAAGCATTTATTTGCCTTGACTCAGGATGTTTAACATTCCTTATTTTCAGACAGTCAGTTTCATATTTGGGATAATGCATTTGAATCTATAATTTTTTCTTACCTTAAAAATTTGACTCTTTTTTTCCCTGTGGGCTGTTAGGCTCGCGGGGGCTGAAAATGCTTCTTTTTATTGCGTCATTCTTGGCGCGGACTTTTTTGGCGCAAAAAATCTTTTCTGTTTCCGGCGTCATACGTGTCGTCGGAAGTTGCGTCATTTTTTTTGACGTCCTTTTGCGCCAAAAATGTCGGCGTTCCGGATGTGGCGTCATTTTTTGCGCCAAAAAGTATTAGGCGCCAAATAATGTGGGCGTCTTATTTGGCGCTAAAAAAATATGGGCGTCGCTTTTGTCTCCACATTATTTCAGTCTCATTTTTTCTTTGCTTCTGGTTACTAGAAGCTTGTTTATTGGCATTTTTTCCCATTCCTGAAACTGTCATTTAAGGAATTTGATCAATTTTGCTTTATATGTTGTTTTTTCTCTTACATATTGCAAGATGTCTCACGTTGCATCTGAGTCAGAAGATACTTCAGGAAAATCGCTGTCTAGTGCTGGAACTACCAAAGCTAAGTGTATCTGCTGTAAACTTTTGGTAGCTATTCCTCCGGCTGTTGTTTGTACTAATTGTCATGACAAACTTGTTAATGCAGATAATATTTCCTTTAGTAATGTACCATTGCCTGTTGCAGTTCCTTCAACATCTAAGGTGCAGAATGTTCCTGATAACATAAGAGATTTTGTTTCTGAATCCATCAAGAAGGCTATGTCTGTTATTTTTCCTTCTAGTAAACATAAAAAAACTTTTAAAACTTCTCTCTCTACAGATGAATTTTTAAATGAACATCATCATTCTGATTCTGATGACTCTTCTGGTTCAGAGGATTCTGTCTCAGAGATTGATGCTGATAAATCTTCTTATTTATTTAAAATGGAATTTATTCGTTCTTTACTTTAAAGAAGTACTAATTGCTTTAGAAATAGAGGAGTCTGGTCCTCTTGATACTAATTCTAAACGTTTAGATAAGGTATTTAAATCTCCTGTGGTTATTCCAGAAGTTTTGGAATGCTGATATGGCTTCTAAATCAACTCTACTTTCCATTTCTTTCCAGGGTAACAAATTAGTTGGTTCTCAGTTGGATTCTATTATCTCAACTGTTACTGGTGGGAAAGGAACTTTTTTACCACAGGGTAAAAACAGGGCTAATAATCGTTTTCGTTCCTTTCGTTTCAACAAAGAACAAAAGCCTGATCCTTCATCCTCAGGAGCAGTTTCAGTTTGGAAACCATCTCCAGTCTGGAATAAATCCAAGCCAGCTAGAAAGGCAAAGCCTGCTTCCACATGAAGGTGCTGCCCTCATTCCAGCTCAGCTGGTAGGGGGCAGGTTACGTTTTTTCAAAGAAATTTGGATCAATTCTGTTCACAATCTTTGGATTCAGAACATTGTTTCAGAAGGGTACAGAATTGGTTTCAAGATGAGACCTCCTGCAAAGAGATTTTTTCTTTCCCGTGTCCCAGTAAATCCAATGAAAGCTCAAGCATTTCTGAATTGTGTTTCAGATCTAGAGTTGGCTGGAGTAATTATGCCAGTTCCAGTTCTGGAACAGGGGATG
This sequence comes from Bombina bombina, assembly GCF_027579735.1. Lineage (NCBI taxonomy): Eukaryota > Metazoa > Chordata > Amphibia > Anura > Bombinatoridae > Bombina > Bombina bombina. The sequence continues at coordinate 250,853,213 of NC_069499.1, read as the reverse complement.
GGGTTTTATTCAAATCTCTTCATTGTACCAAAGAAGGAGAATTCCTTCAGACCAGTTCTGGATCTAAAAATATTGAATCGTTATGTAAGGATACCAACGTTCAAAATGGTAACTGTAAGGACTATCTTGCCTTTTGTTCAGCAAGGGCATTATATGTCCACAATAGATTTACAGGATGCATATCTGCATATTCCGATTCATCCAGATCATTATCAGTTCCTGAGATTCTCTTTTCTGGACAAGCATTACCAGTTTGTGGCTCTGCCGTTTGGCCTAGCTACAGCTCCAAGAATTTTTACAAAGGTTCTCGGTGCCCTTCTGTCTGTAATCAGAGAACAGGGTATTGTGGTATTTCCTTATTTGGACGATATCTTGGTACTTGCTCAGTCTTTACATTTAGCAGAATCTCATACGAATCGACTTGTGTTGTTTCTTCAAGATCATGGTTGGAGGATCAATTCACCAAAAAGTTCATTGATTCCTCAGACAAGGGTAACCTTTCTGGGTTTCCAGATAGATTCAGTGTCCATGACTCTGTCTTTAACAGACAAGAGACGTCTAAAATTGATTTCAGCTTGTCGAAACCTTCAGTCACAATCATTCCCTTCGGTAGCCTTATGCATGGAAATTCTAGGTCTTATGACTGCTGCATCGGACGCGATCCCCTTTGCTCGTTTTCACATGCGACCTCTTCAGCTCTGTATGCTGAACCAATGGTGCAAGGATTACACAAAGATATCTCAATTAATATCTTTAAAACCGATTGTACGACACTCTCTAACGTGGTGGACAGATCACCATCGTTTAATTCAGGGGGCTTCTTTTGTGCTTCCGACCTGGACTGTAATTTCAACAGATGCAAGTCTCACAGGTTGGGGAGTTGTGTGGGGATCTCTGACGGCACAAGGAGTTTGGGAATCTCAGGAGGTGAGATTACCGATCAATATTTTGGAACTCCGTGCAATTTTCAGAGCTCTTCAGTCTTGGCCTCTTCTGAAGAGAGAATCGTTCATTTGCTTTCAGACAGACAATGTCACAACTGTGGCATACATCAATCATCAAGGAGGGACTCACAGTCCTCTGGCTATGAAAGAAGTGTCTCGAATTCTGGTTTGGGCGGAATCCAGCTCCTGTCTAATCTCTGCGGTTCATATCCCAGGTATAGACAATTGGGAAGCGGATTATCTCAGTCGCCAAACGTTGCATCCGGGCGAATGGTCTCTTCACCCAGAGGTATTTCTTCAGATTGTTCAAATGTGGGAGCTTCCAGAAATAGATCTGATGGCGTCTCATCTAAACAAGAAACTTCCCAGGTATCTGTCCAGATCCCGGGATCCTCAGGCGGAAGCAGTGGATGCATTATCACTTCCTTGGAAGTATCATCCTGCTTATATCTTTCCGCCTCTAGTTCTTCTTCCAAGAGTAATCTCCAAGATTCTGAAGGAATGCTCGTTTGTTCTGCTGGTAGCTCCGGCATGGCCTCACAGGTTTTGGTATGCGGATCTTGTCCGGATGGCCTCTTGCCATCTGTGGTCTCTTCCGCTACGACCAGACCTTCTGTCGCAAGGTCCTGTTTTCCATCAGGATCTCAAATCCTTAAATTTAAAGGTATGGAGATTGAACGCTTGATTCTTGGTCAAAGAGGTTTCTCTGACTCTGTGATTGATACTATGTTACAGGCTCGTAAATCTGTATCCAGAGAGATATATTATAGAGTCTGGAGGACTTATGTTTCTTGGTGTCTTTCTCATCATTTTTCTTGGCATTCTTTTAGAATCCCGAGAATTTTACAGTTTCTTCAGGATGGTTTAGATAAAGGTTTATCCGCAAGTTCTTTGAAAGGACAAATCTCTGCTCTTTCTGTTCTTTTTCACAGAAAGATTGCTAATCTTCCTGATATTCATTGTTTTGTACAAGCTTTGGTTCGTATAAAACCTGTCATTAAGTCAATTTCTCCATCTTGGAGTTTGAATTTGGTTCTGGGGGCTCTTCAAGGTCCTCCGTTTGAACCTATGCATTCATTGGACATTAAATTACTTTCTTGGAAAGTTTTGTTCCTTTTGGCAATCTCTTCTGCCAGAAGAGTTTCTGAATTATCTGCTCTTTCTTGTGAGTCTCCTTTTCTGATTTTTCATCAGGATAAGGCGGTGTTGCGAACTTCTTTTGAATTTTTACCTAAAGTTGTGAATTCCAACAACATTAGTAGAGAAATTGTGGTTCCTTCATTATGTCCTAATCCTAAAAATTCTAAGGAGAAATCGTTGCATTCTTTGGATGTTGTTAGAGCTTTGAAATATTATGTTGAAGCTACTAAGTCTTTCCGAAAGACTTCTAGTTTATTTGTTATCTTTTCCGGTTCTAGAAAAGGCCAGAAAGCTTCTGCCATTTCTTTGGCATCTTGGTTGAAATCTTTAATTCATCTTGCCTATGTTGAGTCGGGTAAAACTCCGCCTCAAAGGATTACAGCTCATTCTACTAGGTCAGTTTCTACTTCCTGGGCGTTTAGGAATGAAGCTTCGATTGATCAGATTTGCAAAGCAGCAACTTGGTCCTCTTTGCATACTTTTACTAAATTCTACCATTTTGATGTATTTTCTTCTTCTGAAGCAGTTTTTGGTAGAAAAGTGTAGAAAAGTACTTCAGGCAGCAGTTTCAGTTTGAATCTTCTGCTTATGTTTTTTCTTTAAACTTTATTTTGGGTGTGGATTATTTTCAGCAGGAATTGGCTGTCTTTATTTTATCCCTCCCTCTCTAGTGACTCTTGCGTGGAAAGATCCACATCTTGGGTAATCATTATCCCATACGTCACTAGCTCATGGACTCTTGCTAATTACATGAAAGAAAACATAATTTATGTAAGAACTTACCTGATAAATTCATTTCTTTCATATTAGCAAGAGTCCATGAGGCCCGCCCTTTTTTTGTGGTGGTTATGATTTTTGTATAAAGCACAATTATGCCAATTCCTTATTTTATATGCTTTCGCACTTTTTTTATCACCCCACTTCTTGGCTATTCGTTAAACTGAATTGTGGGTGTGGTGAGGGGTGTATTTATAGGCATTTTGAGGTTTGGGAAACTTTGCCCCTCCTGGTAGGAATGTATATCCCATACGTCACTAGCTCATGGACTCTTGCTAATATGAAAGAAATGAATTTATCAGGTAAGTTCTTACATAAATTATGTTATTTATTTAAAATGGAATTTATTCATTCTTTACTTAAAGAAGTCCTAATTGCATTAGAAATTGAGGATTCTGGTCCTCTTGATACTAAATCTAAACGTTTAGATAAGGTTTTTAAATCTCCTGTAGTTATTCCAGAAGTTTTTCCTGTCCCTGGTGCTATTTCTGAAGTAATTTCCAGGGAATGGGATAATTTGGGTAATTCATTTACTCCTCCTAAACGTTTTAAGCAATTATATCCTGTGCCATCTGACAGATTAGAGTTTTGGGACAAAATCCCTAAGGTTGATGGGGCTGTCTCTACTCTTGCTAAGCGTACTACTATCCTACGGCAGATGGTACTTCCTTTAAGGATCCTTTAGATAGGAAAATTGAATCCTTTCTAAGAAAAGCTTACTTGTGTTCAGGTAATCTTCTTAGACCTGCTATATCTTTAGCGGATGTTGCTGCAGCTTCAACTTTTTGGTTAGAAGCTTTAGCGCAACAAGTAACAGATCATAATTCTCATAGCATTATTATTATTCTTCAACATGCTAATAATTTTATTTGTGATGCCATCTCTGATATCATTAGAGTTGATGTCAGGTATATGTCTCTAGCTATTTTAGCTAGAAGAGCTTTATGGCTTAAAACTTGGAATGCTGATATGTCTTCTAAGTCTACTCTGCTTTCCCTTTCTTTCCAGGGTAATAAATTGTTTGGTTCTCAGTTGGATTCTATTATCTCAACTGTTACTGGAGGGAAAGGAACTTTTTTACCACAGGATAAAAAATCTAAAGGTAAATTTAGGTCTAATAATCGTTTTCGTTCCTTTCGTCACAACAAGGAACAAAAGCCTGATCCTTCATCCTCAGGAGCGGTATCAGTTTGGAAACCATCTCCAGTCTGGAATAAATCCAAGCCTTTTAGAAAATCAAAGCCAGCTCCTAAGTCCACATGAAGGTGCGGCCCTCATTCCAGCTCAGCTGGTAGGGGGCAGATTACGTTTTTTCAAAGAAATTTGGATCAATTCCGTTCACAATCTTTGGATTCAGAACATTGTTTCAGAAGGGTACAGAATTGGCTTCAAGATAAGGCCTCCTGCAAAGAGATTTTTTCTTTCCCGTGTCCCAGTAAACCCAGCGAAGGCTCAAGCATTTCTGAAATGTGTTTCAGATCTAGAGTTGGCTGGAGTAATTATGCCAGTTCCAGTTCTGGAACAGGGGCTGGGGTTTTATTCAAATCTCTTCATTGTACCAAAGAAGGAGAATTCCTTCAGACCAGTTCTGGATCTAAAAATATTGAATCGTTATGTAAGGATACCAACATTCAAAATGGTAACTATAAGGACTATCCTGCCTTTTGTTCAGCAAGGGCATTATATGTCTACAATAGATTTACAGGATGCATATCTGCATATTCCGATTCATCCAGATCACTATCAGTTTCTGAGATTCTCTTTCCTAGACAAGCATTACCAGTTTGTGGCTCTGCTGTTTGGCCTAGCTACAGCTCCAAGAATTTTTACAAAGGTTCTCAGTGCCCTTCTGTCTGTAATCAGAGAACAGGGTATTGTGGTATTTCCTTATTTGGACGATATCTTGGTACTTGCTCAGTCTTCACATTTAGCAGAATCTCATACGAATCGACTTGTGTTGTTTCTTCAACATCATGGTTGGAGGATCAATTTACCAAAAAGTTCATTGATTCCTCAGACACAGGTAACCTTTTTAGGTTTCCAGATAGGTTCAGTGTCCATGACTCTATCTTTGACAGACAAGAGACGTCTAAAATTGATATCAGCTTGTCGAAACCTTCAGTCACAATCATTCCCTTCGGTAGCCTTATGCATGGAAATTCTAGGTCTTATGACTGCTGCATCGGACGCGATCCCCTTTGCTCGTTTTCACATGCGACCTCTTCAGCTCTGTATGCTGAACCAGTGGTGCAGGGATTACACAAAGATATCTCAATTAATATCTTTAAAACCGATTGTACGACACTCTCTGACGTGGTGGACAGATCACCATTGTTTAGTTCAGGGGGCTTCTTTTGTTCTTCCGACCTGGACTGTAATTTCAACAGATGCAAGTCTTACAGGTTGGGGAGCTGTGTGGGGGTCTCTGACAGCACAAGGGGTTTGGGAATCTCAGGAGGTGAGATTACCGATCAATATTTTGGAACTCCGTGCAATTTTCAGAGCTCTTCAGTCATGGCCTCTTCTAAAGAGAGAATCGTTCATTTGTTTTCAGACAGACAATGTCACAACTGTGGCATACATCAATCATCAAGGACGGACTCACAGTCCTCTGGCTATGAAAGAAGTATCTCGAATTCTGGTATGGGCGGAATCCAGCTCCTGTCTAGTTTCTTCGGTTCATATCCCAGATATAGACAATTGGGAAGCGGATTATCTCAGTCGCCAAACGTTACATCCGGGCGAATGGTCTCTTCACCCAGAGGTATTTCTTCAGATTGTTCAAAGGTGGGGACTTCCAGAAATAGATCTGATGGCCTCTCATCTAAACAAGAAACTTCCCAGGTATCTGTCCAGATCCCGGGATCCTCAAGCGGAAGCAGTGGATGCATTGTCACTTCCTTGGAAGTATCATCCTGCCTATATCTTTCCGCCTCTAGTTCTTCTTCCAAGAGTAATCTCCAAGATTCTGAAGGAATGCTCGTTTGTTCTGCTGGTAGCTCCAGCATGGCCTCACAGGTTTTGGTATGCAGATCTTGTCCGGATGGCCTCTTGCCAACCGTGGACTCTTCCGTTAAGGCCAGACCTTCTGTCGCAAGGTCCTTTTTTCCATCAGGATCTCAAATCCTTAAATTTAAAGGTATGGAGATTGAACGCTTGATTCTTAGTCAAAGAGGTTTCTCTGACTCTGTGATTAATACTATGTTACAGGCTCGTAAATCTGTATCTAGGGAGATATATTATAGAGTCTGGAAGACTTATATTTCTTGGTGTCTTTCTCATCATTTTTCCTGGCATTCTTTTAGAATTCCGAGAATATTACAGTTTCTTCAGGATGGTTTGGATAAAGGTTTGTCTGCAAGTTCCTTGAAAGGTCAAATCTCTGCTCTTTCTGTTCTTTTTCACAGAAAGATTGCTAATCTTCCTGATATTCATTGTTTTGTACAAGCTTTGGTTTGTATAAAACCTGTCATTAAGTCAATTTCTCCTCCTTGGAGTTTGAATTTGGTTCTGGGGGCTCTTCAAGCTCCTCAGTTTGAACCTATGCATTCATTGGACATTAAATTACTTTCTTGGAAAGTTTTGTTCCTTTTGGCCATCTCTTCTGCCAGAAGAGTTTCTGAATTATCTGCTCTTTCTTGTGAGTCTCCTTTTCTGATTTTTCACCAGGATAAGGCGGTGTTGCAAACTTCTTTTAAATTTTTACCTAAGGTTGTGAATTCCAACAACATTAGTAGAGAAATTGTGGTTCCTTCATTATGTCCTAATCCTAAGGAGAAATCATTGCATTCTTTGGATGTAGTTAGAGCTTTGAAATATTATGTTGAAGCTACTAAGAATTTCCGAAAGACTTCTAGTCTATTTGTTTTCTTTTCCGGTTCTAGGAAAGGTCAGAAGGCCTCTGCCATTTCTTTGGCATCTTGGTTGAAATCTTTAATTCATCATGCTTATGTCGAGTCGGGTAGAACTCCGCCTCAAAGGATTACAGCTCATTCTACTAGGTCAGTTTCTACTTCCTGGGCGTTTAGGAATGAAGCTTCGGTTGATCAGATTTGCAAAGCAGCAACTTGGTCTTCTTTGCATACTTTTACTAAATTCTACCATTTTGATGTGTTTTCTTCTTCTGAAGCTGTCTTTGGTAGAAAAGTACTTCAGGCAGCTGTTTCAGTTTGAATCTTCTGCTTATATTTTCAGTTTTTTTCTTTATAAGATTTAAACTTTATTTTTGGGTGTGGATTTTTTTCAGCGGAATTGGCTGTCTTTATTTTATCCCTCCCTCTCTAGTGACTCTTGCGTGGAAGATCCACATCTTGGGTAGTCATTATCCCATACGTCACTAGCTCATGGACTCTTGCTAATTACATGAAAGAAAACATAATTTATGTAAGAACTTACCTGATAAATTCATTTCTTTCATATTAGCAAGAGTCCATGAGGCCCACCCTTTTTTTGTGGTGGTTATGATTTTTTTTGTATAAAGCACAATTATTCCAATTCCTTATATTTATGCTTCGCACTTTTTTCTTATCACCCCACTTCTTGGCTATTCGTTAAACTGATTTGTGGGTGTGGTGAGGGGTGTATTTATAGGCATTTTGAGGTTTGGGAAACTTTGCCCCTCCTGGTAGGAATGTATATCCCATACGTCACTAGCTCATGGACTCTTGCTAATATGAAAGAAATGAATTTATCAGGTAAGTTCTTACATAAATTATGTTTTTCTTAGACTTAGAAAGAATAAAGGGCTTATTATGGGCTATTAACTGGTGGACACTCTTAAGGGCTAAATCGATTGTTTATTTAAGTATATTTGGAAAGTTTGAATTAATTTTCACACTTTTATTGTTTGGGGAACGTTTTTATTGCCAGGCACTAGTTTAGACACCTTCCCAGTCAGGATGGGCCTTTCACTATAGTAAAGAGAAAACAGGTATCGCAACTTTTACTATAGTAGGCAGAGCCTCATTTTCGCGCCATTATTGCGCAGTTACTTTTGAGTACAGTGCATGCAGCTGCATGTGTGAGGGTCTGGCATCCACTGAAAACGTTCCTAGAAGGCTTGAATTGGTATCGTATACCCCCCTGGGATTGGTAAAGTCGCAAAAAAAGGCTGTGGCTGGGACTGTAGTGGGGTTAAACTTGCAAACGGCTCCGGTTTCCACATTTTAAGGGTTAACAGCTTGAAATTGGGGTGCAATACTTTAAATGCATTAAGACACTGTGGTGAAAATTTGGTAAAGATTGGATAATTCCTTCATAGTTTTTCACATATTCAGTAATAAAGTGTGCCCTGTTTAACATTTAAAGAGACAGTAACGGTTTTGTTTAAAAACGGTTTTTGTACTTTTTTAACCAGTTTAAGCCTGTTTAACATGTCTGTACCTTCAGATAGATCATGTTCTGTATGTATGGAAGCCAATGTGGTTCCCCCTTCAAATATATGTGATAATTGTGCCATAGCGTCCAAACATAGTAAGGACAGTACTGTCACAAATAGTAAGGTTGCCCAGGATGATTCCTCAGATGAAGGAAGTAGAGATAGTTCTACATCATCTCCTTCTGTGTCTATACCAGTTATGCCAGCGCAGGCGACCCCTAGTACTTCTAGTGCGCCAATGCTTATTACTATGCAACAATTGACGGCAGTAATGGATAACTCCATAGCTAATATTTTATCCAAAATGCCAGCATTTCAGAGAAAGCGCGATTGCTCTGTTTTAAACACTGTAGAGCAGGAGGGCGCTGATGATAATTTTTCTGTCATACCTTCACACCAATCTGAAGTGGCAGTGAGGGAGGGTTTGTCAGATGGAGAAATTTCTGATACAGGAAGAATTTCTCAGCAGGCAGAACCTGATGTTGTGACGTTTAAATTAGAGCATCTCCGCGCATTACTTAAGGAGGTGCTATCTACTCTGGATGATTGTGACAATCTGGTCATCCCAGAAAAATTGTGCAAGATGGAGAAGTTCCTAGAGGTCCCGGTGCACCTTGATGCCTTTCCAATACCTAAAAGGGTGGCGGACATAGTGAATAAGGAGTGGGAGAAGCCAGGCATACCTTTTGTCCCTCCTCCTATATTTAAAAAATTGTTCCCTATGGTCGACCCCAGGAAGGACTTATGGCAAACAGTCCCTAAGGTCGAGGGGGCGGTTTCTACACTAGCCAAGCGCACGACCATTCCCATTGAGGACAATTGTGCTTTCAAAGATCCTATGGATAAAAAATTGGAGGGTTTGCTTAAAAAGATTTTTGTACAGCAAGGTTAACTCCTTCAACCTATTTCGTGCATTATTCCTGTCACTACAGCGGCGTGGTTCTGGGTCGAGGAACTGGAAAAGTCGCGCAGTAGGGAGACTCCGTATGAGGAAGTCATGGACAGAATTCACGCACTTAAGTTAGCTAATTCGTTTATTTTAGACGGCGCTTTGCAGCTAGCGAGGTTAGCGGCGAAAAATTCAGGGTTTGCAATTGTGGCGCGCAGAGCGCTCTGGCTAAAGTCTTGGTCGGCGGATGTATCTTCCAAGACAAAATTGCTTAATATCCCTTTCAAAGGTAAGACCCTTTTTGGGCCAGAATTGAAAGAGATTATTTCTGACATCACTGGGGGAAAGGGCCATGCCCTCCCACAAGATAGACCTTTCAAGGCTAAGAATAAGTCCAATTTTCGTTCCTTTCGCAATTTCAGGAACGGACCGGCTTCCAACTCTGCAGCCTCTAGACAAGAGGGTAACGCTTCCCAGACTAAACCAGCTTGGAAACCAATGCAAGGCTTGAACAAGGGTAAACAGGCCAAGAAGCCTGCTGCTGCTACCAAGACAGCATGAAGGGGTAGCCCCCGATCCGGGACCGGATCTAGTAGGGGGAAGACTCTCTCTCTTTGCTCAGGCTTGGGCAAGAGATGTTCAGGATCCCTGGGCACTAGAAATAGTCTCTCAGGGTTATCTTCTAGAATTCAAGGAACTACCCCCAAGGGGAAGGTTCCACATGTCTCGCTTATCTTCAAACCAAATAAAGAGACAGGCATTCTTACATTGTGTAGAAGACCTGTTAAAGATGGGAGTGATACACCCAGTTCCAACTGTGGAACAAGGTCAGGGGTTTTACTCAAATCTGTTTGTAGTTCCCAAAAAAGAGGGAACTTTCAGACCAATTCTGGATTTAAAAATTCTAAACAAATTTCTCAGAGTTCCATCGTTCAAAATGGAAACCATTCGAACAATTTTACCTACAATCCAAGAGGGTCAATTTATGACTACCGTGGATTTAAAGGATGCATATCTACATATTCCAATCCACAAGGATCATCATCAGTTCCTAAGGTTCTCCTTTCTGGACAAACATTATCAGTTCGTGGCTCTCCCATTCAGGCTAGCCACTGCTCCAAGAATTTTCACAAAGGTGCTCGGGTCCCTTCTAGCGGTTCTAACACCAAGGGGTATTGCAGTGGCACATCGTGTGAGATAGTGGGTGATGGTAGTGCGCTTAGTGTAGGGTATTAAACACCTTAACTGAATAGCAGATCCTTCAAGCTACTATAGTGAAAAAATGACAAGTGTGAGATGGAAAGTAAGGGCGCTAGAAAAGCTAAAAATACCACTAGAAGCTAAGACAAAAATGTATAATGACCAAGGAGTTCTAATAGATTAATAATGTATTTAATGTGCCATAAGAAACAAAATTACAAAATTAAAAGGGACGTCTCCCAAAAAATTGCATAGTAAAAAATCAGTTTAAAATAATTATAAATGAAGACTGTATTCCGATTAGACGTTGGATACTTTGTACATATAAAAGTTCATTCCTTAGGACCTTGCCAATTGCGAGATACAATGTCTAAATCTAAGGTCAGATGTCAGATATACAGATAATCTTGATTGTTGTTCTATGTCATAATCCCACAATAGAGAATCTTTACTTCATTTATATTTTAGTAGGCTAAAAGGTTAAAACGTCTTTATTTTAAAATGCTTAACGGCAACTTTACCAAAGTCCGGTCTCTGTCAGGCAACTCTGTGTGTGCTCCACGAGAATCCGGCGTCTGACGTCACGGTATCCACCTCGAGGGCTCGCCTCTGATCAGCCAATTGGAACCTCCGTGGGTCCCTATCTGTTAGTCTGTTGTTATCCGGTCCGATTCTTAGTAGTTTGCTTACAGTTGGAGGTTGCTCTTAGTGCTGTGCATGCCACCTCTTTTTAATATGGGTATCCGCCAGGGGATAAAAATAATGCAGTACAACCCGGGTTGATAATTCTTCTGTACAAAGGTAGTGCACAGGTAGTTAATCCTTAGACTGTGTTTTGTGGGGCTGGTTTTCTACGCGTTTCACTCCTTTCAGAGCTTTATCAAGAATGACTAGCCCACATTATCCTCCTCCTTTTCAAGGTGTCTCTGTGTTCTGATTGGTCAAAGTTTTGCTTGATTAAAGAGATTGAGTTTTTCTGACATCTGACACTTTGTTTTATTCTCTGACATCTGACTCTTAGTTTTTCCATATATCCTTAGTGGAATATTTACTGTATCTTTTAGGTCCTTTTCAAAAGGAGATTCACATTTCTTTTTATAATAACGGGTCATATTTAACAGTATCATTCAACTTCTATGTGGTATTTTACAAATATGTATTTAAAAAATTGTCAGCAAAATTCTATTCTTTTAAAATGTAGCTTTTTAATCCAAGATGAAAGGGGATACAACTAATTCGGAATTTAAACCTCTAGGGTTCAGTGTATCGTATTTAAAGATAAGTTCAGCCTCCTTGATTAGTAACTTTTTTTCAATGTTTCCCCCTCTCCAATGTTTTTTTATAGTTTTAATTCCCCAGTATGTTAAGTCCTTTGTTCTCCCTCTGTGAACTGTTTTGAAATGTTTGTACAAATAGGTGTCCTCCAACCCTTTCTCTATGCTCCTTAGGTGTTCCCTAATCCTATCCCTTATTGCTCTTTTCGTTTCTCCAATATAAAACAAATCACACGTGCATTTTAAAACATAAATGGCACATGTATGTGTACACCTAATTAGTTCTTTTATTTGAAAGATATCCTTGGAATTATTAAACTTAATTTCTTTAGTTTTTTTACTGTGACCACAGGCCTTGCAAGAATAACAAGGAAAAAAGCCTACTGGTTTTGTACCAAATAGATTCTTTTGTATTGTCAGCTTTTTGTTGTTTTTTTGTCTTTTGAGCTCACTTGGTGCTAATATCGATTTTAAGTTTGTGGCTTTTTTAAAAATGAAGGTAGGGTTACTTGGAATTTTTTCTCCTAAGATGTTATCCTCTTTTAGGATGTGCCAGTGCTTTTTGACAATTTTCTTTACCAGATTGTAATCTACATTATACTCTGTAATAAAGGGTACTTTAATCTGTCCATCATTAATATCTTTAGTTTTCGCTTTATATTCTAACAGGGTTTTTCTCTGTGTTTGTGGCCCTTTGTATGGCTTTTCTCGTGTGTTCTTTATCATAACCTCTAGAGTTAAATCTTTCTTCTAGGATCGCAACCTGTTGTTCAAAGTCAATTAGTCTTGAGCAGTTTTTCCTAATTCTTAGGCACTGTCCAACAGGTATATTCTCTTTCCAAGTGTTCAAATGGCAACTTTCAGCATGAATATATGTATTACAGTCTACTTTTTTGAAGTGTGTTTTAGTTTCAATAATGTTATTAATGGTCATTATCTCTAAATCCAAAAATGTTATGGCGGTTTTACTATAATTATGAGTAAAGGTTAGGCCATAGGTGTTATTATTCATTTGTTCAAGGAAAGTTAGGAGTCCTAATTCCGACCCTTTCCATACAAGCAGAAGGTCATCTATATACCTTTTATAGAGTACAAGGTTTGCACCATAGCCACCTTCGCCAAAAAACTTGGTCTCCCAGGCTCCCATGAATAAATTAGCGTAGCTAGGTGCAAACCTTGTACCCATAGCTGTACCCTCTGCCTGTATATAGAAAGTATCATTAAAAGAAAAATAATTGTTTTCTAGAATAAATTTTATAATTTTCAATATAAAGTTTTTCTGTATTTCCTTCATATCACTATCCTGTTTTAGAAATGTGTCAATTGCTTTAATACCCTTAGTGTGGTCAATAACGGTGTATAATGACGTCACGTCACAGGTCACAAGGAACATGTCATCTTCCCATTTTAGAGAGTTTAATATATTTAAAACTTGTGTGGAATCCCTAAGGTAAGAGTCTAATTTTTGGACATATTTCTGAAGGTAACCATCTATATATTTAGACAAGTTGGCTGATAGGGAATCAATCCCTGAAATTATGGGCCTCCCCGGTGGGTTATTTAAACATTTGTGGATTTTTGGGAGGAAATAAAAAATGGGGATTCTTGGATGTTTTGGAGTTAAAAACTGAAACTCTTTTTCTTTGAGTACCTGCAATTTTTTACCTTCTAATAAGATCTTATCTAGTGACTGTGTGAACTTTGTTGTTGGATCATAATCTAGTTTTCTGTAAATTTTTTTGTCATTGAGTAATCTGTGTGCTTCTTTTAGATAGTTTTGTGTGTCCATGAGGACAATCCCTCCGCCCTTATCAGCTGATTTAATGGTCAAATCAGTGTTACTTTTCAGATTGTCCAGTATAGTTTTTTCTTTTTTAGTCATATTATACTTTCTTAATTTTGGTGGATTACATTTTTTTAAATCACTTAAAACCATTTTTTCAAATGTGTCCAAATAGTTGCCTTTAGAATGTATGGGATTAAAATATGATTTTGGTTTTAAATTGGAATGTATGAATTTTTCTGTATTTACATGTTTAGTGGTGAGCTCTTTTTCAACAGGGTTTTTTAGATAGAATCTTTTGAGGGTTAAGTTTCTTACGAACTTTTTTACATTAATATAGGTATTGAATTTGTTAAGTCTAGTTGTCGGAGCATAAGACAAACCTAGACCCAAAACTTTTTCTTCCTCTGTCGTTAGTTGAATACTGCTTAAATTGAAAATTCCCTGCTGACCTTTAACTATCTCAGCCTTTTTGCTTCGTTTGAGCATTCCCCTTCCTCTCTTTCCTCTAAACTTCTTTTTTTCTTCTGGTTTAGTTCTTTTTCTGTCCTGATCGGAAACATTTGGTTGCCCTCCTTTAGAGGGCTCTTCTCTAAAAAAAGGGAACTAGTATTAGTATTATGGTCTTCTCTGCCTTCAGTTTCTCTAAAGGCATCAAAGCGATTGTAAGTGGGGGTCCTCCACTGTTCATAGTGATTATTCCTGTCCTCTCTAGAATTGTCAGCTCTACTAGGCCTTCTTGGATATTGCCATTCTTTTTCCCTATTATAAGGAGTTCTTTGATTGTAATTAGTATTATAATTATTATATGACCTTGGTTCCCAATTTTGATAATTTCTGTTCCCATATCTTGGATACCATGATCTTTCATTATAGCCATTGTGACTGTAGTGACGACTATTGCCAAATTCATTCTGTCGATTATATCCCTGTGTTTTATTGTGTGAATGTTCATTTCTATACTGTTGATTATTTCTATACTCATAAGTGTCAGTGTTCATGTGATTAACTTTTCTAGTTCTTTTTTCATATGTATTATCATTTCTGGTATTCCTATCCGTGATCTCTATTACATCTTCATTATTTATATCTTGTTGTATGCGGTTATCTTTAGTGTCTCTTTCCATTTTACCCCATTTTGTTCTTAAGAGGTCTTTGTTTAGATTATCTAATTTCCCAATTATTACTTTTTGTCTCTCTTTATATTCATTCTCATTTTTTCTATCTGTGAGTTTTTCTTTGATTTCTAAAATGCTTTTCTCTATTTCTAATAGAGTCCCTTTTCGTGATCTTTTTAATATGTCTATAAGAGTGTTTGAAGCCTTTGTGAGTGTGTCTTTCCATTCTAATTGTAAATCCTCTTTTAGAGGAAAAGTGCAGTTTTTCTTAATTTGTAAACCCCTTGGAATGATCCCTTTTTGTGTATATCTATTTAAAAAAAACTAATTCCATTTTCTGCTTAAGTTCTTTCATAAGTGCATGTTCCAAACTTTGCATTAGATCTGAAGTTTTTTCAGGTGAAATTGTGTCAATATGTGGTATATTATCATCTTTAAAATCCAAGAAAATTTTGTCCCTAAAGTCAAATATATCATCCATGCTTTCACTAGCTGCTACTACCAAAGAAGGAAAAGTGGAAAATCGTGTGAGATAGTGGTTGATGGTAGTGCGCTTAGTGTAGGGTATTAAAAATGTAATACCACTAGAAGCTAAGACAAAAATGTATAATGACCAAGGAGTTCTAATAGATTAATAATGTATTTAATGTGCCATAAGAAACAAAATTACAAAATTAAAAGGGACGTCTCCCAAAAAATTGCATAGTAAAAAATCAGTTTAAAATAATTATAAATGAAGACTGTATTCCGATTAGACGTTGGATACTTTGTACATATAAAAGTTCATTCCTTAGGACCTTGCCAATTGCGAGATACAATGTCTAAATCTAAGGTCAGATGTCAGATATACAGATAATCTTGATTGTTGTTCTATGTCATAATCCCACAATAGAGAATCTTTACTTCATTTATATTTTAGTAGGCTAAAAGGTTAAAACGTCTTTATTTTAAAATGCTTAATGGCAACTTTACCAAAGTCCGGTCTCTGTCAGGCAACTCTGTGTGTGCTCCACGAGAATCCGGCGTCTGACGTCACGGTATCCACCTCGAGGGCTCGCCTCTGATCAGCCAATTGGAACCTCCGTGGGTCCCTATCTGTTAGTCTGTTGTTATCCGGTCCGATTCTTAGTAGTTTGCTTACAGTTGGAGGTTGCTCTTAGTGCTGTGCACGCCACCTCTTTTTAATATGGGTATCCGCCAGGGGATAAAAATAATGCAGTACAACCCGGGTTGATAATTCTTCTGTGGGCTAGTCATTCTTGATAAAGCTCTGAAAGGAGTGAAACGCGTAGAAAACCAGCCCCACAAAACACAGTCTAAGGATTAACTACCTGTGCACTACCTTTGTACAGAAGAATTATCAACCCGGGTTGTACTGCATTATTTTTATCCCCTGGCGGATACCCATATTAAAAAGAGGTGGCGTGCACAGCACTAAGAGCAACCTCCAACTGTAAGCAAACTACTAAGAATCGGACCGGATAACAACAGACTAACAGATAGGGACCCACGGAGGTTCCAATTGGCTGATCAGAGGCGAGCCCTCGAGGTGGATACCGTGACGTCAGACGTCGGATTCTCGTGGAGCACACACAGAGTTGCCTGACAGAGACCGGACTTTGGTAAAGTTGCCGTTAAGCATTTTAAAATAAAGACGTTTTAACCTTTTAGCCTACTAAAATATAAATGAAGTAAAGATTCTCTATTGTGGGATTATGACATAGAACAACAATCAAGATTATCTGTATATCTGACATCTGACCTTAGATTTAGACATTGTATCTCGCAATTGGCAAGGTCCTAAGGAATGAACTTTTATATGTACAAAGTATCCAACGTCTAATCGGAATACAGTCTTCATTTATAATTGTATTGCAGTGGCACCTTATCTGGACGACATTCTAATCCAAGCGTCGTCTCTTTCCAAAGCAAAGGCTCATACAGACATTGTTCTAGCCTTTCTCAGATCTCATGGGTGGAAGGTGAACGTAGAAAAGAGTTCCCTGTCTCGGTCGACAAGCGTTCCCTTTTTGGGAACAATAATAGATTCTTTAGAAATGAAGATCTTCCTGACAGAAGTCAGAAAGTCAAAGCTTCTAAATGCTTGTCAAGTTCTTCACTCTATTCTGCAGCCTTCCATAGCTCAGTGCATGGAAGTAGTAGGGTTGATGGTTGCAGCAATGGACATAGTTCCTTTTGCTTGAATTCATCTAAGACCATTACAACTGTGCATGCTCAAGCAGTGGAATGGGGACTATACAGACTTGTCTCCAAAGATTAAAGTAGACCAGATGACCAGAGACTCACTCCGTTGGTGGTTGTCCCAGGAACACCTGTCTCAGGGAATGAGTTTCCGCAGACCAAAGTGGGTCATCGTGACGACCGACGCCAGTCTATTAGGCTGGGGCTCGGTCTGGGATTCTCTGAAAGCTCAGGGTCTATGGTCTCGGGAAGAGTCTCTTCTCCCGATAAACATCCTGGAACTGAGAGCGATATTCAATGCTCTCCAGGCTTGGCCTCAACTAGCGAAGGCCGGATTCATAAGATTCCAGTCAGACAACATGACGACTGTAGCTTACATCAACCATCAGGGGGGAACAAGGAGTTCCTTGGCGATGAGAGAGGTATCCAAAATCATCAAATGGGCGGAGGATCACTCCTGCCACCTATCTGCAATCCACATCCCAGGAGTAGACAACTGGGAGGCGGATTATCTGAGTCGTCAGACTTTCCATCCGGGGGAGTGGGAACTCCACCCGGAGGTGTTTACCCAGTTGACTCAATTATGGGGCATTCCAGACATGGATCTGATGGCGTCTCGTCAGAACTTCAAAGTTCCTTGCTACAGATCCAGATCCAGGGATCCCAAGGCGACTCTAGTGGATGCATTAGTGGCGCCTTGGTCTTTCAACCTAGCTTATGCGTTTCCACCGTTCCCTCTCCTTCCCAGGCTTGTAGCCAGGATCAAACAGGAGAAGGCCTCGGTGATTCTGATACCTCCTGCGTGGCCGCGCAGGACTTGGTATGCAGACCTGGTGAATATGTCATCGGCTCCACCATGGAAGCTACCTTTGAGACAGGATCTTCTAGTACAAGGTCCATTCGAACATCCAAATCTAGTTTCTCTGCAGCTGACTGCTTGGAAATTGAACGTTTGATTTTATCCAAACGTGGGTTTTCAGATTCAGTGATAGATACTCTGGTCCAAGCCAGAAAACCTGTGACTAGAAAGATTTACCATAAAATATGGAAAAGATATATCTGTTGGTGTAAATCCAAGGGATTCTCCTGGAGTAAGGTTAAAATTCCTAAGATCCTCTCCTTTCTCCAAGAAGGTTTGGATAAGGGATTGTCAGCGAGTTCTCTAATAGGACAGATTTCTGCTTTATCTGTCTTGTTACACAAACGACTGGCAGCTGTGCCAGATGTACAAGCTTTTGTACAGGCTTTGGTCAGAATCAAGCCTGTTTACAGACCCTTGACTCCTCCCTGGAGTCTAAATTTAGTTCTTTCAGTTCTTCAAGGGGTTCCGTTTGAACCCTTACATTCCATAGATATCAAGTTACTATCTTGGAAAGTTCTGTTTCTTTCATGTAATTAGCAAGAGTCCATGAGCTAGTGACGTATGGGATATACATTCCTACCAGGAGGGGCAAAGTTTCCCAAACCTCAAAATGCCTATAAATACACCCCTCACCACACCCACAATTCAGTTTTACAAACGTTGCCTCCGATGGAGGTGGTGAAGTAAGTTTGTGCTAGATTCTACGTTGATATGCGCTCCGCAGCAAGTTGGAGCCCGGTTTTCCTCTCAGCGTGCAGTGAATGTCAGAGGGATGTGAGGAGAGTATTGCCTATTTGAATGCAGTGATCTCCTTCTAAGGGGTCTATTTCATAGGTTCTCTGTTATCGGTCGTAGAGATTCATCTCTTACCTCCCTTTTCAGATCGACGATATACTCTTATATATACCATTACCTCTGCTGATTCTCGTTTCAGTACTGGTTTCGCTATCTGCTATATGTAGATGAGTGTCCTGGGGTAAGTAAGTCTTATTTCTCCTGTTAAGTGTGGTCAGTCCACGGGTCATCATTACTTCTGGGATATTAACTCCTCCCCAACAGGAAGTGCAAGAGGATCACCCAGCAGAGCTGCTATATAGCTCCTCCCCTCTACGTCACACCCAGTCATTCTCTTGCACCCAACTAATAGATAGGATGTGTGAGAGGACTGTGGTGATTTTACTTAGTTTTTATGACTTCAATCAAAAGTTTGTTATTTTAAAACAGCACCGGAGTGTGTTGTTCATTCTCAGGGAGAATTTGAAGAAGAATCTACCTGAGTTTCTATATGATTTTAACCGGAGTAGTTAAGATCATGTTGCTGTTCTCGGCCATCTGAGGAGTGAGGTAAACTTCAGATCAGGGGACAGCGGGCAGGTTCACCTGCAAAGAGGTATGTAGCAGCATATTATTTTCTGAGAATGGAATTGACTAGAAAATACTGCAAATACCTATATAAAGTAAGTTCAGCCTTAAATGCAGTAGTAGCAACTGGTATCAGGCTGTCATGTATGTATATTTTCACTTCAGTATTCTGGGGAATGGCACTTCACTGGAATGATACTGTATGAATAAAACCTTAGCCTATATTGCAGTGAGAACGGCTAGCAGTAGGTTTCTGTGACAATTTATTTACTTGAGGTTAAACGTTTTGCTGGCATGTTAAATCGTTTAATTTTCTGAGGTACTGGGTGAAAAATTGTGTTGGGCACTAATTATCCACTTGGCGGGCACTTTATTTAGTTTATGACAGTTTACTGATCTCCCTCACTGTTGTGTGTGAGGGGGAGGGGCTTAATTTGGCGCTTTTACTACGCATCAGAAATTCAGTCACAAGTCTGTTTTTCTTCCCTGCATGATCCGGTTCGTCTCTACAGAGCTCAAGGGTCTTCAAAAGTTATTTTGAGGGAGGTAATCACTCACAGCAGACCTGTGAGATAGTGCTTGACTGTGATAAAAAACGTTATATTCTGTATATTTTTTTCTGCTATTTAAGGGTTAGTTATCCATTGCTAATGGGGGCAATCCTTTGCTAAATTTGTATTTTTACCGGAAAGAATTTGATTATAGTTTATCAGTTTCATTGTTACTCAACTGTCATAACTTCTGTGCTTCTTAAAGGCACAGTACGTTTTTTTCATACTATTGAAAATTAAATTGAAAAGTATTTCCAAGTTGCTGGTTTATTTGCTAGTGTGTTTAATATGTCTGACTCAGAGGAATATCTCTG
Organism: Bombina bombina; assembly: GCF_027579735.1. NCBI lineage: Eukaryota > Metazoa > Chordata > Amphibia > Anura > Bombinatoridae > Bombina > Bombina bombina. The sequence goes on along the minus strand of NC_069499.1, from coordinate 250,833,420 downwards.
TGCTATATGTGCTAAAGCCAAAGTGGAGCCCAATAGAAATTTATGTACTAATTGCATTGATGCTACTTTAAATAAAAGTCAATCTGTACAAATTGAACATCATTCACCAGACAACGAGAGGAAAGTTATGCCGACTAACTCCCCTCACGTGTCAGTACCTGCATCTCCCGCTCGGGAGGTGCGTGATATGGTAACGCCGAGTACTTCAGGGCGGCCATTACAAATCACATTGCAGGACATGGCTAATGTTATGACTGAAGTTTTGTCTAAATTACCAGAACTTAGAGGGAAGCGTGACCACTCTGGGATGAGAACAGAGTGCTCTGATAATACTAGGGCCATGTCAGATACTGGGTCACAGTATGCGGAACATGAGGACGGAGAGCTTCAATCTGCAGGTGACGGTTCTGATCCCAATAGAGTGGACTCAGACATTTCTAATTTTAAGTTTAAGCTTGAAAACCTCCGCGTTCTGCTAGGGGAGGTATTAGCAGCTCTGAATGATTGTAACACCGTTGCAATCCCAGAGAAATTATGTAGGCTGGATAGATACTATGCGGTACCGGCGAGTACTGACGTATTTCCTATACCTAAGAGGCTTACAGAGATAATTACTAAGGAGTGGGATAGGCCCGGTGTACCCTTTCCCCCCCCCTCCTGTATTTAGAAAGATGTTCCCAATAGACGCCACCACACGGGACTTATGGCAGACGATCCCTAAGGTGGAGGGAGCGGTTTCTACTCTGGCTAAGCGTACCACTATCCCGGTGGAGGATAGCTGTGCCTTTTCAGATCCAATGGATAAAAAATTAGAGGGTTACCTTAAGAAAATGTTTGTTCAACAAGGTTTTATATTGCAACCCCTTGCATGTATTGCGTCTGTCACGGCCGCGGCCGCTTTTTGGTCCGAGTCCCTGGAAGAGACTCTTGACTCAATTACTATCGAAGAAATTTCAAACAGGCTTAAAACACTTAAGCTAGCTAATTCATTTGTTTCAGATGCCGTAGTACATTTAACTAAACTTACGACTAAGAATTCCGGTTTCGCCATTCAGGCACGCAGAGCACTGTGGCTAAAATCGTGGTCAGCTGACGTTACTTCTAAATCTAAGTTACTTAACATACCTTTCAAAGGGCAGACCTTATTCGGGCCCGGTTTGAAAGAAATTATCGCTGACATTACAGGAGGTAAAGGCCATGCCCTGCCTCAAGACAGAGCCAAACCTAGGGCTAGACAGTCTAATTTTCGTTCCTTTCGTAATTTCAAGGCAGGAGCAGCATCAACTTCCTCTGCACCAAAACAGGAAGGAGCTGTTGCTCGTTACAGACAAGGCTGGAGACCTAACCAGTCCTGGAACAAGGGCAAGCAGGCCAGAAAACCTGCTGCTGCCCCTAAGACAGCATGAATTGAGGGCCCCCGATCCGGGAACGGATCTAGTGGGGGGCAGACTTTCTCTCTTCGCCCAGGCTTGGGCAAGAGATGTCCAGGATCCCTGGGCGCTAGAGATCATATCTCAGGGATATCTTCTGGACTTCAAATCCTCTCCCCCAAAGGGGAGATTCCATCTGTCAAGGTTGTCAACAAACCAAATAAAGAAGGAGGCGTTTCTACGCTGCGTACAAGATCTGTTACTAATGGGAGTGATCCATCCGGTTCCGCGGTCGGAACACGGACAGGGATTTTACTCAAATCTGTTTGTGGTTCCCAAGAAAGAAGGAACCTTCAGACCAATCTTGGATTTAAAGATCCTAAAAAAAATTCCTAAGAGTTCCATCCTTCAAAATGGAAACTATTCGGACAATTCTACCCATGATCCAAAAGGGTCAGTACATGACCACAGTGGATTTAAAGTATGCTTACCTTCACATACCGATTCACAGGGATCATCACCGGTACCTAAGGTTTGCCTTCCTAGACAGGCATTACCAGTTTGTAGCTCTTCCATTCGGGTTGGCTACGGCTCCAAGAATCTTCACAAAGGTTCTGGGGGCTCTTCTGGCGGTGCTAAGACCGCAAGGAATTTCGGTAGCTCCCTACCTAGACGACATTCTGATACAAGCTTCAAGCTTTCAAACTGCCAAGTCTCATACAGAGTTAGTACTGGCATTTCTAAGGTCGCATGGGTGGAAGGTAAACGAAAAGAAGAGTTCTCTTTTTCTACTCACAAGAGTTCCCTTCTTGGGGACTCTTATAGACTCTGTAGAAATGAAGATCTACCTGACAGAAGACAGGTTAACAAAGCTTCAAAACGCTTGCCGTGTCCTTCATTCCATTCATCACCCGTCAGTGGCTCAATGCATGGAGGTGATCGGCTTAATGGTAGCGGCAATGGACATAGTTCCTTTTGCACGCCTACACCTCAGACCGCTGCAATTGTGCATGCTAAGTCAGTGGAATGGGGATTACTCAGATTTGTCCCCTACTCTGAATCTGGATCAAGAGACCAGAAATTCTCTTCTATGGTGGCTTTCTCGACCACATCTGTCCAGGGGGATGCCATTCAGCAGGCCAGATTGGACGATTATAACAACAGACGCCAGCCTGCTAGGTTGGGGCGCTGTCTGGAATTCCCTGAAGGCTCAGGGATCTTGGACTGAGGAGGAGAGTCTCCTGCCAATAAACATTCTGGAATTGAGAGCAGTTCTCAATGCCCTTCTGGCTTGGCCCCAGTTAACAACGCGGGGGTTCATCAGGTTTCAGTCGGACAACATCACGACTGTAGCTTACATCAACCATCAAGGAGGGACAAGAAGCTCCCTAGCGATGATGGAAGTATCAAAGATAATTCGCTGGGCAGAGTCTCACTCTTGCCACCTATCAGCAATCCACATTCCGGGAGTGGAGAACTGGGAGGCGGATTTCCTAAGTCGTCAGACTTTTCATCCGGGGGAGTGGGAACTTCATCCGGAAGTCTTTGCCCAAATACTTCGACGTTGGGGCAAACCAGAAATAGATCTCATGGCGTCTCGACAGAACGCCAAGCTTCCTTGTTACGGGTCCAGATCCAGGGATCCGGGAGCGGCCCTGGTGGATGCTTTGACAGCACCTTGGACCTTCGGGAAGGCTTATGTGTTCCCACCCTTCCCGATGCTTCCTCGATTGATTGCCAGGATCAAACAGGAGAAAGCATCAGTGATTCTAATAGCGCCTGCGTGGCCACGCAGGACCTGGTATGCAGATCTAGTGGACATGTCATCCTGTCCACCTTGGTCTCTGCCTCTGAGACAGGACCTTCTGGTTCAGGGTCCCTTCAAACATCAAAATCTAATTTCTCTGAAGCTGACTGCCTGGAAATTGAACGCTTGATTTTATCAAAACGTGGATTTTCTGAGTCAGTAATTGATACCTTAATACAGGCTAGGAAGCCTGTTACCAGAAAGATTTACCATAAGATATGGCGTAAATACCTATATTGGTGTGAATCCAAAGGTTACTCTTGGAGTAAGGTTAGGATTCCTAGGATATTGTCTTTTCTACAAGAAGGTTTAGAAAAGGGTTTATCCGCTAGTTCCTTAAAGGGACAGATCTCAGCTCTGTCCATTCTGTTACACAAACGTCTGTCAGAAGTTCCAGACGTTCAGGCTTTTTGTCAGGCTTTGGCCAGGATTAAGCCTGTGTTTAAAACTGTTGCTCCGCCATGGAGTTTAAACCTTGTTCTTAACGTTTTACAGGGCGTTCCGTTTGAACCCCTCCATTCCATTGATATAAAGTTGTTATCTTGGAAAGTTCTGTTCTTAATGGCTATTTCCTCGGCTCGTAGAGTCTCTTAGTTATCAGCCTTACATTGTGATTCTCCTTATCTGATTTTTCACTCGGATAAGGTAGTTCTGCGTACTAAACCTGGGTTCTTACCTAGGGTAGTCACTAACAGGAATATCAATCAAGAGATTGTTCCATCCTTGTGTCCAAATCCTTCTTCAAAGAAGGAACGTCTTCTGCACAATCTGGATGTAGTTCGTGCCCTAAAATTCTATTTACAGGCAACTAAAGACTTTCGACAAACGTCTTCCCTGTTTGTCGTTTATTCTGGTCAGAGGAGAGGTCAAAAAGCTTCTGCTATCTCTCTCTCTTTTTGGCTTCGTAGCATAATACGTTTAGCTTATGAGACTGCTGGACAGCAGCCTCCTGAAAGAATTACAGCTCATTCCACTAGAGCTGTGGCTTCCACTTGGGCCTTTAAGAATGAGTCCTCTGTTGAACAGATTTGCAAGGCTGCAACTTGGTCTTCGCTTCACACTTTTTCGAAATTTTACAAATTTGACACTTTTGCTTCTTCGGAGGCTATTTTTGGGAGAAAGGTTCTTCAGGCAGTGGTTCCTTCTGTATAAAGATCCTGCCTGTCACTCCCGTCATCCGTGTACTTTTGCTTTGGTATTGGTATCCCAGAAGTAATGATGACCCGTGGACTGACCACACTTAACAGGAGAAAACATAATTTATGCTTACCTGATAAATTTCTTTCTCCTGTAGTGTGGTCAGTCCACGGCCCGCCCTGTTTTTTATGGCAGGTCTAAATTTTTAAATTATACTCCAGTCACCACTGCACCCTTTAGCTTCTCCTTTCTCGTTGGTTCTTGGTCGAATGACTGGGTGTGACGTAGAGGGGAGGAGCTATATAGCAGCTCTGCTGGGTGATCCTCTTGCACTTCCTGTTGGGGAGGAGTTAATATCCCAGAAGTAATGATGACCCGTGGACTGACCACACTACAGGAGAAAGAAATTTGTCAGGTAAGCATAAATTATGTTTTTCTGTGACACTCCTAGCTATGGTTGGGCACTTTGTTTATAAAGTTCTAAATATATGTATTCAAACATTTATTTGCCTTGACTCAGAATGTTCAACTTTCCTTATTTTCAGACAGTCAGTTTCATATTTGGGATAATGCATTTTAATTTAACATTTTTCTTACCTTAAAATTTGACTTTTTCCCTGTGGGCTGTTAGGCTCGCGGGGCTGAAAATGCTTCATTTTATTGCGTCATTCTTGGCGCGGACTTTTTTGGCGCAAAAATTCTATTTCCGTTTCCGGCGTCATACGTGTCGCCGGAAGTTGCGTCATTTTTTGACGTTATTTTGCGCCAAAAATGTCGGCATTCCGGATGTGGCGTCATTTTTGGCGCCAAAAAGCATTTAGGCGCCAAATAATGTGGGCGTCTTATTTGGCGCGAAAAAATATGGGCGTCACTTTTGTCTCCACATTATTTAAGTCTCATTTTTTATTGCTTCTGGTTGCTAGAAGCTTGTTCTTTGGCATTTTTTTCCCATTCCTGAAACTGTCATTTAAGCAATTTTGCTTTATATATATGTTGTTTTTTCTCTTACATATTGCAAGATGTCTCACGTTGCATCTGAGTCAGAAGATACTACAGGAAAATCGCTGTCAAGTGCTGAATCTACCAAAGCTAAGTGTATCTGCTGTAAACTTTTGGTAGCTATTCCTCCAGCTGTTGTTTGTATTGATTGTCATGACAAACTTGTTAAAGCAGATAATATTTCCTTTAGTAAAGTACCATTGCCTGTTGCAGTTCCTTCAACATCTAAGGTGCAGAATGTTCCTGATAATATAAGAGATTTTGTTTCTGAATCCATAAAGAAGGCTATGTCTGTTATTTCTCCTTCTAGTAAACGTAAAAAATCTTTTAAAACTTCTCTCCCTACAGATGAATTTTTAAATGAACATCATCATTCTGATTCTGATGATTCCTCTGGTTCAGAGGATTCTGTCTCAGAGGTTGATGCTGATAAATCTTCATATTTATTTAAAATGGAATTTATTCGTTCTTTACTTAAAGAAGTACTAATTGCTTTAGAAATAGAGGATTCTGGTCCTCTTGATACTAATTCTAAACGTTTAGATAAGGTATTTAAAGCTCCTGTGGTTATTCCAGAAGTTTTTCCTGTTCCTAATGCTATTTCTGCAGTAATTTCCAAAGAATGGGATAATTTGGGTAATTCATTTACTCCTTCTAAACGTTTTAAGCAATTATATCCTGTGCCGTCTGACAGATTAGAATTTTGGGACAAGATCCCTAAAGTTGATGGGGCTATTTCTACCCTTGCTAAACGTACTACTATTCCTATGTCAGATGGTACTTCGTTTAAGGATCCTCTAGATAGGAAAATTGAGTCCTTTCTAAGAAAAGCTTATCTGTGTTCAGGTAATCTTCTTAGACCTGCTATATCTTTGGCTGATGTTGCTGCAGCTTCAACTTTTTGGTTGGAAACTTTAGCGCAACAAGTAACACATCGTGATTCTCATGATATTATTATTCTTCTTCAGCATGCTAATAATTTTATCTGTGATGCCATTTTTGATATTATCAGAGTTGATGTCAGGTTTATGTCTCTAGCTATTTTAGCTAGAAGAGCTTTATGGCTTAAAACTTGGAATGCTGATATGGCTTCTAAATCAACTTTACTTTCCATTTCTTTCCAGGGTAACAAATTATTTGGTTCTCAGTTGGATTCCATTATTTCAACTGTTACTGGTGGGAAAGGAACTTTTTTACCACAGGATAAAAAATCTAAAGGTAAAAACAGGGCTAATAATCGTTTTCGTTCCTTTCGTTTCAACAAAGAACAAAAGCCTGATCCTTCATCCTCAGGAGCAGTTTCAGTTTGGAGACCATCTCCAGTCTGGAATAAATCCAAGCCAGCTAGAAAGGCAAAGCCTGCTTCTAAGTCCACATGAAGGTGCGGCCCTCATTCCAGCTCAGCTGGTAGGGGGCAGGTTACGTTTTTTCAAGGAAATTTGGATCAATTCTGTTCACAATCTTTGGATTCAGAGCATTGTTTCAGAAGGGTACAGAATTGGTTTCAAGTTGAGACCTCCTGCAAAGAGATTTTTTCTTTCCCGTGTCCCAGTAAATCCAGTAAAAGCTCAAGCATTTCTGAAATGTGTTTCAGATCTAGAGTTGACTGGAGTAATTATGCCAGTTCCAGTTCCGGAACAGGGGATGGGGTTTTATTCAAATCTCTTCATTGTACCAAAGAAGGAGAATTCTTTCAGACCAGTTCTGGATCTAAAAATATTGAATCGTTATGTAAGGATACCAACGTTCAAGATGGTAACTGTAAGGACTATCTTACCTTTTGTTCAGCAAGGGAATTATATGTCCACAATAGATTTACAGGATGCATATCTGCATATTCCGATTCATCCAGATCATTATCAGTTCCTGAGATTCTCGTTTCTGGACAAGCATTACCAGTTTGTGGCTCTGCCGTTTGGCCTAGCTACAGCTCCAAGAATTTTTACAAAGGTTCTCGGTGCCCTGCTGTCTGTAATCAGAGAACAGGGTATTGTGGTATTTCCTTATTTGGACGATATCTTGGTACTTGCTCAGTCTTTACATTTAGCAGAATCTCATACGAATCGACTTGTGTTGTTTCTTCAAGATCATGGTTGGAGGATCAATTTACCAAAAAGTTCTTTGATTCCTCAGACAAGGGTAACCTTTCTGGGTTTCCAGATGGATTCAGTGTCCATGACTCTGTCTTTAACAGACAAGAGACGTCTAAAGTTGATTACAGCTTGTCGAAACCTTCAGTCACAATCATTCCCTTCGGTAGCCTTATGCATGGAAATTCTAGGTCTTATGACTGCTGCATCGGACGCGATCCCCTTTGCTCGTTTTCACATGCGACCTCTTCAGCTCTGTATGCTGAAGCAATGGTGCAAGGATTACACGAAGATATCTCAATTAATATCTTTAAAACCGATTGTTCGACACTCTCTAACATGGTGGACAGATCACCATCGTTTAATTCAGGGGGCTTCTTTTGTGCTTCCGACCTGGACTGTAATTTCAACAGATGCAAGTCTCACAGGTTGGGGAGCTGTGTGGGGATCTCTGACGGCACAAGGAGTTTGGGAATCTCAGGAGGTGAGATTACCGATCAATATTTTGGAACTCCGTGCAATTTTCAGAGCTCTTCAGTTTTGGCCTCTTCTGAAGAGAGAATCGTTCATTTGTTTTCAGACAGACAATGTCACAACTGTGGCATACATCAATCATCAAGGAGGGACTCACAGTCCTCTGGCTATGAAAGAGGTAACTCGAATTTTGGTTTGGGCGGAATCCAGCTCCTGTCTAATCTCTGCGGTTCATATCCCAGGTGTAGACAATTGGGAAGCGGATTATCTCAGTCGCCAAACGTTGCATCCGGGTGAATGGTCTCTTCACCCAGAGGTATTTCTTCAGATTGTTCAAATGTGGGAACTTCCAGAAATAGATCTGATGGCGTCCCATCTAAACAAGAAACTTCCCAGGTATCTGTCCAGATCCCGGGATCCTCAGGCGGAGGCAGTGGATGCATTATCACTTCCTTGGAAGTATCATCCTGCCTATATCTTTCCGCCTCTAGTTCTTCTTCCAAGAGTAATCTCCAAGATTCTGAAGGAATGCTCGTTTGTTCTGCTGGTAGCTCCGGTATGGCCTCACAGGTTTTGGTATGCGGATCTTGTCCGGATGGCCTCTTGCCAACCGTGGACTCTTCCGTTAAGACCAGACCTTCTGTCACAAGGTCCTTTTTTCCATCAGGATCTGAAATCCTTAAATTTAAAGGTATGGAGATTGAACGCTTGATTCTTGGTCAAAGAGGTTTCTCTGACTCTGTGATTAATACTATGTTACAGGCTCGTAAATCTGTATCTCGAGAGATATATTATAGAGTCTGGAAGACTTATATTTCTTGGTGTCTTTCTTATCATTTTTCCTGGCATTCTTTTAGAATACCGAGAATTTTACAGTTCCTTCAGGATGGTTTAGATAAGGGTTTGTCCGCAAGTTCTTTGAAAGGACAAATCTCTGCTCTTTCTGTTCTTTTTCACAGAAAGATTGCTATTCTTCCTGATATTCATTGTTTTGTACAAGCTTTGGTTCGTATAAAACCTGTCATTAAGTCAATTTCTCCTCCTTGGAGTTTGAATTTGGTTCTGGGAGCTCTTCAAGCTCCTCCGTTTGAACCTATGCATTCATTGGACATTAAATTACTTTCTTGGAAAGTTTTGTTCCTTTTGGCCATCTCTTCTGCCAGAAGAGTTTCTGAATTATCTGCTCTTTCTTGTGAGTCTCCTTTTCTGATTTTTCATCAGGATAAGGCGGTGTTGCGAACTTCTTTTGAATTTTTACCTAAAGTTGTGAATTCCAACAACATTAGTAGAGAAATTGTGGTTCCTTCATTATGTCCTAATCCTAAGAATTCTAAGGAGAAATCGTTGCATTCTTTGGATGTTGTTAGAGCTTTGAAATATTATGTTGAAGCTACGAAATCTTTTCGTAAGACTTCTAGTCTATTTGTTATCTTTTCCGGTTCTAGAAAAGGCCAGAAAGCTTCTGCCATTTCTTTGGCATCTTGGTTGAAATCTTTAATTCATCTTGCCTATGTTGAGTCGGGTAAAACTCCGCCTCAGAGAATTACAGCTCATTCTACTAGGTCAGTTTCTACTTCCTGGGCGTTTAGGAATGAAGCTTCAGTTGACCAGATCTGCAAAGCAGCAACTTGGTCCTCTTTGCATACTTTTACTAAATTCTACCATTTTGATGTATTTTCTTCTTCTGAAGCAGTTTTTGGTAGAAAAGTACTTCAGGCAGCGGTTTCAGTTTGAATCTTCTGCTTATGTTTTTCGTTAAACTTTATTTTGGGTGTGGATTATTTTCAGCAGGAATTGGCTGTCTTTATTTTATCCCTCCCTCTCTAGTGACTCTTGTGTGGAAAGATCCACATCTTGGGTAGTCATTATCCCATACGTCACTAGCTCATGGACTCTTGCTAATTACATGAAAGAAAACATAATTTATGTAAGAACTTACCTGATAAATTCATTTCTTTCATATTAGCAAGAGTCCATGAGGCCCGCCCTTTTTTTGTGGTGGTTATGATTTTGTATAAAGCACAATTATTCCAATTCCTTATTTTATATGCTTTCGCACTTTTTTTATCACCCCACTTCTTGGCTATTCGTTAAACTGAATTGTGGGTGTGGTGAGGGGTGTATTTATAGGCATTTTGAGGTTTGGGAAACTTTGCCCCTCCTGGTAGGAATGTATATCCCATACGTCACTAGCTCAGGGACTCTTGCTAATATGAAAGAAATGAATTTATCAGGTAAGTTCTTACATAAATTATGTTTTTTGGTTGCTATTTCTTCTGCTAGAAGAGTTTCTGAATTATCTCTTTTGCAGTGTGATCCACCCTATCTGGTGTTCCATTCAGATAAGGTTGTTTTGCGTACCAAGCCTGGTTTTCTTCCAAAAGTTGTTTCCAACAAGAATATTAACCAGGAAATAGTTGTTCCTTCTTTGTGTCTGAATCCAGTTTCAAAGAAGGAACGTTTGTTACAAAATTTAGATGTAGTCCGTGCTTTAAAGTTCTATTTAGAAGCAACAAAGGATTTCAGACAAACTTCTTCTTTGTTTGTCGTTTATTCTGGTAAGAGGAGAGGACAAAAAGCTACTGCTACCTCTCTTTCTTTCTGGCTGAAAAGCATCATCCGATTGGCTTATGAGACTGCCGGACGGCAGCCTCCTGAACGAATCACAGCTCACTCTACTAGGGCTGTGGCTTCCACTTGGGCCTTCAAGAACAAGGCTTCTGTTGATCAGATATGTAAGGCAGCGACTTGGTCTTCTCTGCACACTTTTGCCAAATTCTACAAATTTTATACTTATGCTTCTTCGGAGGCTATTTTTTGGAGAAAGGTTTTGCAAGCCGTGGTGCCTTCTGTTTAGGTAACTTGATTTGCTCCCTCCCTTCATCCGTGTCCTAAAGCTTTGGTATTGGTTCCCACAAGTTATGGATGACGCCGTGGACCGGACACACCAATGTTGGAGAAAACAGAATTTATGCTTACCTGATAAATTACTTTCTCCAACGGTGTGTCCGGTCCACGGCCCGCCCTGGTTTTTTAATCAGGTTAGAAAAATTTCCTTCTCTATACACTACAGTCACCACGGCACCCTATAGTTTCTCCTTTTTTTCTCCTAACCGTCGGTTTGAATGACTGGGGGGGGCGGAGCCTGGGAGGGACTATATGGACAGCTTTTGCTGTGCTCTTTGCCATTTCCTGTTGGGGAAGAGAATATTCCCACAAGTTATGGATGACGCCGTGGACCGGACACACCGTTGGAGAAAGTAATTTATCAGGTAAGCATAAATTCTGTTTTATGCTTACCTGATAAATTAATTTCTTCTACGATATGACGAGTCCACGGCCCACCCTGTCATTTTTAAGACAGATTTAGTTTATATTATATTTTTTACAAACTTCAGTCACCTCTGCACCTTTGGCTTTTCCTTTCTCTTCCTAACTTCGGTCGAATGACTGGAGGTGGAGGGAAGGGAGGAGCTATATATACAGCTCTGCTGTGGTGCTCTTTGCCACTTCCTGTTAGCAGGAGGATAAATCCCACAAGTAAGGATGAAATCCGTGGACTCGTCATATCGTAGAAGAAATTAATTTTTTCAGGTAAGCATAAATTTACTTTTTTGTTTTTTGATGGACCAAGTGGCCCTGCAAAATGTTTTCTTTTACAAGATATGACGAGTCCACGGATTTCATCCTTACTTATGGGATTACGCCTCCTGGTCAGCAGGAAGTGGCAAAGAGCACCACAGCAGAGCTGTATATATAGCTCCTCCCTTCCCTCCCACTCCAGTCATTCTCTTTGCCTGTGTTAGTGATAGGAAGAGGTAAAGTGAGGTGTTAGTTTAGATTCTTCAATCAAGAAGTTTTTTATTTTAAAATGGTGCCAGTGAGTACTATTTTTCTCAGGGAGAAATTGTCAGTCTATAACTTCCCAAGGGGAGTGGAGACATCTTATTTTCTGCCCTGATGTTGATGATCTTAGCAAACGTTATCTAAGATCCTGCTGGTTCCCACAGAGCAGTTGAAGGTAGTGTAAGGCAACATCTTCAGTGTGGAGAACTGTGTCATGCTACAAGCAGCATTGAGGTATGTTCCGTCCTTTATTTCTGGGGAGACTAGATACATCAGAACTGGCTGAAATTCCCTAGCTGGGGAAGGGTAATCAGTATGCACTATGGGAAAATGGTGTACCTGGAATCCCTTTTATTTTGCTTATTTAATAGTGTTTGGTGTTTCACTTTAAATATGCTGTGTGGGCTGACGCTGGGAGATGCGGTTTGCTATTTCAGGGCTAACGTTATTGCTTCATAACTGGCTTGACAGATTGCTGTTGCACGTTTATTATGTAAGTGCGTGTATAAGAGGGGCACATGGTGTTTTTTTTTTAGTATAATATTGACAGACCGACATGTTGTTTTGTCGTCCCATGCGGGTCTCTGTACGGCTCGAGTTACGCCCACGATGGGCGGGGCCTATTTTCGCACGCTCATCCCAGATCGGCAGCAGGGTCCTGAGGCTCCGGTGGGGCCTAAGTCAGTTTGCACTCATTAAGTACAGAGAGACATGGGAGCGCTTCTTCTGGAGGATCCGGGGGCAGGTAGGCTCCACAGCAGTGCTGTGGCGAGGTGCAGGGGCCTGAAGTGTGTTAATAAATTGGATTAAAGTTGACAAAATTTGATATATAACTTGTCCAAGAACGGAGCAATATTGTTAAGTGAATTTGGGCACATAAAGGCACTTTTTATTGTTGCGAAAGTTGTTTTGACTGATTGCGCTTTTATTATTTAAAGGCGCAGTATACGTTTTTAGTTCAAAATTTTTGTCTATGTAATTTGACTTCAGAGCTCAATATATCAAGTAAAGAACGACTATTATTGCTATTTCTAGTCTGTTTAACATGTCTGAACTTGAGGAAAATACTTGTTCTATATGTTTAGATGCCATTATGGAATCCCCTCTTACTTTTTGTCCCTCATGTACTGAAAGGGCCTTAAAATGTAAAGAGCAGATTTTCTTTAAGGAAAGTGTGTCTAAGGATGCTTCTCAGTCTGATGAGAATCAGAGTATGCCGCTACTTTCTCCCCAAGCGTCACAACCTTTAACGCCCACCCAAGCGACGCCGGGTTCTTCAACCGCATCTACTTCATTTACTCTGCAGGATATGGCTGCAGTTATGTCATCTACCCTTACAGAGGTTTTATCTAAGTTGCCAGTGTTACAGGGCAAACGCAGCAGGACAGAAGTCAATTTGAATACTGCGACCTCTGATGGCTATTTCCAATGAACCCTCACAGGGATCTGAATTGGGGGTCAGGGAACTTCTGAGGGGGGACTTTCCGATTCGGGAAGTATGTTACCGCTGACTAACTCGGACGTCATGTCCTTTAGATTAAAGCTTGAACACCTCTGCCTGTTACTTCGAAAGGTTTTAGCGACGTTTTTCCGGATCCTAAGAGAATCTCAGAAATTATTACGCGGGAATGGGAAAGACCGGGTATCCCGTTCTCACCTTCTCCTAATTTTAAGACAATGTATCCCATATCTGACACTGTTCGGGACTCTTGGCAAACAGTCCCTAAGGTGGCGGGAGCTATATCTACCCTGGCTAAGAGTATAACTATTCCTATTGAAGACAGTTGTGCTTTCAAAGACCCTATGGATAAGAAATTAGAGGGTCTTCTAAAAAAGTTATTTATTCATCAGGGTTTCCTTTTACAACCGACGGCCTGCATTGTACCAGTTACCACTGCAGCGGCCTTCGGGTTTGATGCCTTCGGGTTTGATGTCTCTTAAGACTGAGACTCCTTTAGAGGAAATTTTGGATAGAATTAAGGCTCTTCAGCTGGCTAATTCTTTTATTACGGATGCCGCCTTTTAGATTGCCAAATTGGCGGCTAAGAATGCCGGATTTGCCATTTTAGTGCATAGAGCGTTATGGTTAAAATCTTGGTCTGCTGATGTGTCATCTAAGTCAAAGCTTTTGGCTATTCCTTTCAAGTGGAAGACCCTATTTGGGCCTGACTTGAAAGAAATCATTTCTGACATTACGGGAGGTAAGGGTCATCTCCTACCTCAGGATAAAGCAGCTAAACTGAGGGGTAAACAAAATAGTTTTCATTCCTTTCAGAATTTCAAAGGAGTCCCCGCTTCTTCTTCCGCTAAACAGGAAGGAAATTTTGCTCAAGCCAAGTCCGTCTGGAGACCCAACCAGGCTTGGAACAAAGGTAAACAACCCAAGAAGCCCACTGCTGCTCCCAAGATAGCATGAAGGGGCGGCCCACGATCCGGGACCGGATCTAGGAGGAGGCAGACTTTCTCGCTTTACCCAGGCTTGGATAAGAGACGTTCAGGACCCCTGGACACTGGAAATCGTGTCCCAAGGGTATCAACTGGAATTCAAAAATTCTCTCCCAAGGGGGAGGTTTCTTCTTTCACAATTGTCTGTAGACCAGATAAAAAGAGAGGCGTTCTTACGTTGTGTGAAAAACCTCTCTACTATGGGATTAATCCGTCCCGTTCCAATACTGGAACAGGGGCAGGGGTTTTACTCAAATCTTTTCGTGGTTCCCAAAAAAGAGGGAACATTCAGACTCATTTTAGATCTCAAGAGTCTAAACAAGTTTCTCAGAGTCCCATCCTTCAAGATGGAGACTATTCGAACAATTCTACCGTTGATCCAGGAAGGTCAATATATGACTATCGTGGACTTGAAGGATGCTTATCTTCATATTCCTATCCACAAGGATCATCATCAGTTCCTAAGGTTTGCCTTCCTGGACAAACATTTTCAGTTTGTGGCTCTTCCCTTCGGGTTGGCCACAGCACCCAGGATCTTCACAAAGGTTCTAGGGTCCCTTCTGGCGGTTCTCAGGCCGCGGGGTATTGCAGTGGCGCCTTATGTAGATGATATTTTGATCCAGGCGTCGTCTTCCCATCTGACAAAATCTCATACAGACATGGTTCTGTCCTTTCTGAGGACTCACGGGTGGAAAGTGAATCTAGAAAAGAGTTTAATTCCACAGACCAGGGTTCCCTTCTTGGGAACTCTAATAGATTTCATATCCATGAAAATTTTCTTGACAGAGGTCAGAAAGTTAAAGATTCTGAATACATGTCGAGCCCTTCAATCCAATCCTCGGCCATCAGTGGCTCAGTGCATGGAGGTAATTGGATTGATGGTGGCGGCAATGGACATCATTCCGTTTGCTCGTTTTCATCTCAGACCGCTACAACTGAGCATGCTCAGGCAGTGGAATGGAGGTTATGCAAATTTGTCTCCTCGGATAGATCTGGATCAGGAGACAAGAGACTCTCTTCTTTGGTGGTTGTCGCCGGATCATCTGTCCCATGGGACGTGCTTCCGCAGACCCTCATGGGTGATAGTGACAACGGACGCCAGTCTACTAGGTTGGGGTGCAGTCTGGAATTCTCTAAAGGCTCAGGGCGTGTGGACTCGGTAGGAGTCTCTACTGCCAATCAATATTCTGTAATTGAGAGCAATATTCAATGCGCTTCAGGCTTGGCCTCAGTTGGCTTCGGTCAAATTCATCCGTTTTCAGTCGGACAACATAACGACTGTGGCTTACATCAATCATCAGGCAGGAACAAGGAGTTCCTTAGCGATGACAGAAGTATCCAAGATAATTTGATGGGAGGAGGCTCACTCTTGTTATCTGTCAGCAATCTACATCCCAGGAGTGGACAACTGGGAAGCGGACTTTTTAAGCAAGCAGACGTTTTATCCGGGGGAGTGGGAACTCCATCCGTACGTCTTTGCCACTCTGATTCTCAGATGGGGCAGACCGAAATTGGATCTGATGGCGTCTCGTCAGAATGCCAAGCTCCCAAGATACAGATCCAGGTCAAGGGATCTTCAGGACGAACTGATAGATGCCTTGGCAGTGCCTTGGTCATTCAACCTAGCTTATGTGTTTCCACCGTTTGCTCTCTTTCCCCGGGTGATTGCACGGATCAAACAAGAGAGGGCTTCGGTAATTCTAATCGCGCCTGCATGGCCTCGCAGGACTTGGTATGCCGATCTAGTGGACATGTCCTCTCTGCCGCCGTGGAAGCTTCCATTGAGGCAGGACCTTCTCATTCAGGGACCCTTCCAACATCCAAATCTAGTTTCTCTGCAGCTGACTGTTTGGAGATTGAACGCTTGATTTTATCTAAGCGGGGGTTCTCTGATTCAGTCATTGATACTTTGATTCAGGCACGTAAGCCTGTTACTAGAAAGATCTACCATAAAATATGGAGTAGAGTTAGGATTCCCAGGATTTTATCTTTTCTCCAAGAAGGATTGGAGAAGGGGTTATCAGCAAGTTCCTTAAAGGGACAAATTTCTGCTTTATCGATTTTACTACACAAGCACTTGGCAGATGTTCCAGACGTTCAGTCTTTTTGTCAGGCTCTGACCAGAATCAAGCCTGTGTTCAGACCAATTGATCCACCCTGGAGTTTTAATTTAGTTCTTAATGTTCTTCAAGGGGTTCCGTTTGAACCCATGCATTCCATAGATATTAAGTTGTTACTTTAAAGGTTTTATTTTTGGTTGCTATTTCTTCTGCTCGTAGAGTTTCCGAGCTTTCAGCATTACAATGTGGCTCTCCTTATCTTATTTTCCATTCGGATAAGGTGGTTTTACGTACCAAACCTGGTTTTCTTCCTAAGGTTGTTTCTACTAAGAATATTAATCAGGAAATTGTTGTTCCTTCATTGTGTCCTAATCCTTCTTCTAAGAAGGAGCGTTTGTTGCATAACTTGGACGTGGTCCGTGCCCTGAAGTTTTACTTGCAGGCGACTAAAAATTTTCGTCAATCATCTTCTTTATTGTTTTTTCTGGAAAGCGTAGGGGTCAGAAAGCTATGGCTACCTCTCTTTCTTTTTGGCTGAAGAGTATCATCCGTCTGGCATATGAGACTGCTGGACAGCAGCCTCCTGAAAGAATTACGGCTCATTCCACTAGGGCTGTGGCTTCCTCATGGGCATTTAAAAACGATGCTTCTGTTGAACAGATTTGCAAGGCTCCAACTTGGTCATCTCTTCACGCTTTTTTCCAAATTTTACAAATTTGACACTTTTGCTTCATCTGAGGCTGGTTTTGGGAGAAAGGTTCTTCAAGCAGTGGTGCCTTCCATTTAGGTTCCTGTCTTGTCCCTCCCTTTCATCCGTGTCCTATAGCTTTGGTCTTGTATCCCATAAGTAAGGATGAAATCCGTGGACTAGTCATATCTTGTAAAAGAAAAGGAAATTTATGCTTACCTGATAAATTTATTTATTTTATGATATGACGAGTCCACGGCCCACCCTGTCATTTTTAAGACAGGTATTTACTTGTTTTTTGTTGCACTTCAGTCACCTCGGCACCTTTGGCTTTTCCTTTCTCTTCCTAACTTCGGTCAAATGACTGGAGTGGGAGGGAAGGGAGGAGCTATATATAAAGCTCTGCTGTGGTGCTCTTTGCCACTTCCTGCTGACCAGGAGGCGTAATCCCATAAGTAAGGATGAAATCCATGGACTCGTCATATCGTAAAAGAAATACATTTATCAGGTAAGCATAAATTTCCTTTTGTACTCTGGGGGCTAATGTGGAACCTCCTATTCCTTTCTGTTCCTCATGTATTGAGGGAACTTTGCAGTACAAAGATAAACTTTTTGAATCTGAGCCGCTTTTTTTTTTCCTAGGAAAGATGCTGTTTAAGTGCAGCCTTGTTCTCAGGCATCCCTACCCTTGTCTTCCCCGCATGTTATATCCTGTGCTTCCTCTCATGCTCCAGCTGGAGTTTTCTTTGCAGGATATGGCTTCTCATATATCTTCTGCAGTTTCTGAAGCTTTATCTGCTTTTCCTATGTTGCAGGGGAAGCGTAAGAGGACATTTCAATTTTTTTTGAAACCCCTGTTTCAGGGGTTGCTTTTTCTAATGTTTCTTCTCAGAAGTCTGAGAAAGAAGATTCTTCTTTATTGTCTGAGGGTGAGATTTCTGACTCTGACAGTATATTTCCCTCTTCTGATGCTGAAGTTGTCATTCAGATTCAAATTAGAGCACCTCCATTTGTTACTTTAGGTGCTTTTGTCTACTGATGATTCTGATTCTATATATATTTTGACGTTCCTTCCGCAGTGGAGGTATTCCTTGTCCCTGATCGTGCTTCAGAGATTATTGCACGTGAGTGGGAAAAGCCTGTGATTCATTTTTCCACTTCAATTTTTAAAATATGTTTGCTATTGCTTAAATAGTCTTGGTAGACAGTGCCTAGGGTTGAGGGTACTATTTCTACTTTGGCTAAGAGAAACTACTATTCCCATTGAGGATAGTTGTTCTTTTAAGGATCCTTTGGATAAGAAGCTTGAAGCTTTTCTAAAGAGGATGTATGTTCATCAGGGGTTGCAATGGCAGCCTGCGGTGTGTATTGCTAATGTCACTAGCGCGGCAGGTTATTGGTTCGATGCGTTGTCTGATTCTATTCGGTCAGACACTCCTCTTGAGGAGATTCAGTATAGGATTAAGGCTCTTAAATTGGCTAATTCATTTAATTCTGATGCTACTTTTCAAGTTATCAAATTGCTAAAGATTTCTAGCTTTGCTGTTTTAGCTCGCAGAGCTTTATGGTTAAAGTCCTGGTCTGCGGATGTTTCTTCTAAAACTAAGCTTTTGTCTATTTCTTACTAGGGTAAGACCTTGTTTGGACCAGATCTGGCTGAGATTATTTCTGACATTACGGGAGGTAGGGGTAATTTTCTTCCTCAGAATAAGACATATACAAAAGCGTAAAAGTAATTTTCGTTCCTTTCGGAACTTCTCAGCTAAACCTTCCTTTTCCAGGCAGGAGCATTCTAAGTCTTCCTGGAAGTCCAATCATTCCTGGAATAAGGGGAAGGAATTTAAAAAGCCTGTTAATGACTCAGTCAGCATGAAGGGTGTGCCCCCGATCCGGGAGCGGATCTTGTGGGGGCAGATTTTCTTTTCTTTCATGTAATTAGCAAGAGTCCATGAGCTAGTGACGTATGGGATATACATTCCTACCAGGATGGGCACAGTTTCCCAAACCTCAAAATGCCTATAAATACACCCCTCACCACACCCACAAATCAGTTTTACAAACTTTGCCTCCCGTGGAGGTGGTGAAGTAAGTTTGTGCTAGATTCTATGTTGATATGCGCTTCGCAGCAGGCTGGAGCCCGGTTTTCCTCTCAGTGTGCAGTGAATGTCAGCGGGATGTGAAGAGAGTATTGCCTATTTGAATTCAATGGTCTCCTTCTACGGGATCTATTTCATAGGTTCTCTGTTATCGGTCGTAGAGATTCATCTCTTACCTCCCTTTTCAGATCGACAATATACTCTTATATATACCATTACCTCTACTGATTCTCGTTTCAGTACTGGTTTGGCTTTCTACTACATGTAGATGAGTGTCCTGGGGTAAGTAAGTCTTATTTTTTGTGACACTCTAAGCTATGGTTGGGCACTTTTATATAAAGTTCTAAATATATGTGTTTAAACATTTATTTGCCTTGATTCAGGATGATCAATATTCCTTATTTCAGACAGTCAGTTTCATTATTTGGGATAATGCATATGAATAATTAATTTTTTTCTTACCTTAAAAATTGACTTTTTTTCCTGTGGGCTGTTAGGCTCGCGGGGGCTAAAAATGCTTCATTTTATTGCGTCATTCTTGGCGCGGACTTTCTTGGCGCAAAAAAATTCTTTGTCATTTCCGGCGTCATACTTGTCGCCGGAAGTTGTTTGTGATTGCGTCATTTTTTTGACGTTTTGCGTCAAAAATGTCGGCGTCGCCAGATGTGGCGTCATTCTTGGCGCCAAAACATTTAGGCACCAAATAATGTGGGCGTCTTTTTTGGCGCTAAAAAATATGGGCATCATTATTGTCTCCACATTATTTAAGTCTCATTGTTTATTGCTTCTGGTTGCTAGAAGCTTGTTCATTGGCATTTTTTCCCATTCCTGAAACTGTCATTTAAGGAATTTGATAGATTTTGCTTTATATGTTGTTTTTTCTATTACATATTGCAAGATGTCTCAGATTGACCCTGGATCAGAAGCTACTTCTGGAAAAACGCTGCCTGATGCTGGATCTACCAAAGTTAAGTGCATTTGTTGTAAACTTGTGGTTCCTCCGGCTGTAGTTTGTGATGAATGTCATGATAAACTTGCTAATGCAGATAGTATTTCCATTAGTAATGTTCCATTACCTGTTGCTGTTCCATCAACATCTAATACTCAGGGTGTTCCTGTTAATATAAGAGATTTTGTTTCTAAATGTATTAGGAAGGCTATGTCTGTTATTTCTCCTTCCAGTAAACGTAAAAGGTCTTTTAAAACTTCTCATATTTCAGATGAATTTTTAAATGAACATCATCATTCTGATTCTGTTTCTGATGATGATTTTTCTGGTTCAGAGGATTCTGTTTCAGATATTGACACTGATAAATCTTCATATTTATTTAAAATGGAATTTATTCGTTCTTTGCTTAAAGAAGTCTTAATTGCATTAGAAATAGAGGAATCTAGTCCTCTTGATACTAAATCTAAACGTTTAAATTCGTTTTTTAAACCTCCTATAGTTATTCCGGAAGTTTTTCCCGTCCCTGATGCTATTTCTGAAGTAATTTCTAGGGAATGGAATAATCTGGGCAATTCATTTAAGAAATTGTATCCTGTGCCATCTGACAGATTAGAGTTTTGGGACAAACTCCCTAAGGTTGATGGGGTTATCTCTACTCTTGCTAAACGTACTACTATTCCTACGGCAGATAGTACTTCCTTTAAGGATCCTTTAGATAGGAAAATTGAATCCTTTCTAAGAAAAGCTTATTTATGTTCAGGTAATCTACTTAGACCTGCTATATCTTTGGCGGATGTTGCTGCAGCTTCAACTTTCTGGTTGGAGGCTTTAGCACAACAAGTGACAGATCATAATATTCATAGCCTTGTTAAACTTCTTCAGCATGCTAATAATTTTATTTGTGATGCCATCTTTGATATCATTAGAGTTGATGTCAGGTATATGTCTTCAGCTATTTTAGCTAGAAGTGCTTTATGGCTTAAAACTTGGAATGCTGATATGTGTTCTAAGTCAACTTTGCTTTCCCTTTCTTTCCAAGGTAATAAATTGTTTGGTTCACAGTTGGATTCTATTATTTCAACTGTTACTAGGGGGAAAGGAACTTTTTTACCCCAGGATAAAAAATCCAAAGGTAAATATAGGGCTGCTAATCGTTTTCGTTCCTTTCATCAGAATAAGGAACAAAAGCCTGATCCTTCCCCTAAAGGAACGGTTTCTGTTTGGAAACCATCTCCAGTCTGGAATAAATCCAAGCCTTTTAGAAAGCCAAAGCCAGCTCCCAAGTCCACATGAAGGTGCGGCCCTCATTCCAGCTCAGCTGGTAGGGGGCAGATTACGATTTTTCAAAGAAATTTGGAACAATTTGATTCACAGTCTTTGGATTCAGAACATTGTTTCACAAGGGTACAGAATAGGTTTCAAGATAAGGCCTCCTGCAAGAAGATTTTTTCTTTCTCGCATTCCAATAAATCCAGTGAAGGCTCAGGCGTTTCTGAAATGTGTTTCAGATCTAGAGTTGGCTGGAGTAATTGTGCCAGTTCCAGTTCTGGAACAGGGTCTGGGGTTTTACTCAAATCTATTCATTGTACCAAAGAAGGAGAATTCCTTCAGACCAGTTCTGGATTTAAAAATATTGAATCGTTATGTAAGGATACCAACATTCAAAATGGTAACTATAAGGACTATTCTGCCTTTTGTTCAGCAAGGGCATTATATGTCCACAATAGATTTACAAGATGCATATCTGCATATTCCAATTCATCCAGATCACTTTCAGTTTCTGAGATTCTCTTTTCTAGACAAGCATTACCAGTTTGTGGCTCTGCCGTTCGGCCTAGCAACAGCTCCAAGGATTTTTACAAAGGTTCTCGGTGACCTTCTATCTGTAATCAGAGAACAGGGTATTGTGGTATTTCCTTATTTGGACAATATCTTGGTACTTGCTCAGTCTTCACATTTAGCAGAATCTCATACGAATCGACTTGTATCGTTTCTTCAAGAACATGGTTGGAGGATCAATTTACCAAAGAGTTCATTGATTCCTCAGACAAGGGTAACCTTTTTAGGTTTCCAGATTGATTCAGTGTCCATGACTTTGTCTCTGACGGACAAGAGACGTCTGAAATTGGTTTCAGCTTGTCGAAACCTTCAGTCTCAATCATTCCCTTTGGTAGCCTTATGCATGGAAATTCTAGGTCTTATGACTGCTGCATCGGACGCGATCCCCTTTGCTCGTTTTCACATACGACCTCTTCAGCTCTGTATGCTGAACCAGTGGTGCAGGGATTATACGAAGATATCACAGATAATATCTTTAAAACCGATTGTACGACACTCTCTGACGTGGTGGACAGACCACCATCGTTTAGTTCAGGGGGCTTCTTTTGTTCTTCCGACCTGGACTGTGATCTCAACAGATGCGAGTCTGACAGGTTGGGGAGCTGTATGGGGGTCTCTGACAGCGCAGGGGGTTTGGGAATCTCAGGAGGCGAGATTACCAATCAACATTTTGGAACTCCGTGCGATTTTCAGTCGTGGCCTCTTCTGAAGAGAGAGTCGTTCATTTGTTTTCAGACGGACAATGTCACAACCGTGGCATATGTCAATCATCAAGGAGGGACTCACAGTCCTCTGGCTATGAAAGAAGTATCTCGAATACTTGCATGGGCGGAATCCAGCTCCTGTCTAATTTCTGTGGTTCACATCCCAGGTATAGACAATTGGGAAGCGGATTATCTCAGTCGCCAGACCTTACATCCGGGCGAATGGTCTCTTCACCCAGAGGTATTTCTTCAGATTGTTCAAATCTGGGGTCTTCCAGAAATAGATCTGATGGCTTCTCATCTAAACAAGAAGCTTCCCAGGTATCTGTCCAGATCCAGGGATCCTCAGGCGGAAGCAGTGGATGCATTGTCACTTCCTTGGAAGTATCATCCTGCCTATATCTTTCCGCTTCTAGTTCTTCTTCCAAGAGTGATCTCCAAGATTCTAAAGGAGCGTTCATTTGTACTGCTGGTGGCTCCAGCATGGCCTCACAGGTTTTGGTATGCGCATCTTGTTCGGATGGTTACTTGCCAACCGTGGACTCTTCCGTTAAGACCAGACCTTCTATCGCAAGGTCCTTTTTTCCATCAGGATCTCAAATCATTAAATTTGAAGGTATGGAGATTGAACACTTGATTCTCAGTCATAGAGGTTTCTCTGACTCCGTAATTAATACTATGTTACAGGCTCGTAAATCTGTGTCTAGGAAGATATATTATCGAGTCTGGAAGACTTACATTTCTTGGTGTTCTTCTCATCATTTTTCTTGGCATTCTTTTAGAATTCCTAGAATTTTACAGTTTCTTCAGGATGGTCTGGATAAAGGTTTGTCTGCAAGTTCTTTGAAAGGACAAATTTCTGCTCTTTCTGTGCTGTTTCACAGAAAGATTGCTAATCTTCCTGATATTCATTGTTTTGTACAGGCTTTGGTTCGTATAAAACCTGTCATTAAGTCAATTTCTCCTCCTTGGAGTTTGAATTTGGTTCTGGGGGCTCTTCAAGCTCCTCCGTTTGAACCTATGCATTCTCTGGATATTAAATTACTTTCTTGGAAAGTTTTGTTTCTTTCGGCCATCTCTTCTGCTAGAAGAGTTTCTGAATTATCTGCTCTTTCTTGTTAGTCTCCTTTTCTGATTTTTCATCAGGATAAGGCGGTGTTGCGAACTTCATTTAAATTTTTACCTAAGATTGTGAATTCTAACAACATTAGTAGAGAAATTGTGGTTCCTTCATTGTGTCCTAATCCTAAGAATTCTAAGGAAAGATTGTTGCATTCTTTGGATGTAGTTAGAGCTTTGAAATATTATGTTGAAGCTACTAAAGATTTCCGAAAGACTTCTAGTCTATTTGTTATCTTTTCCGGTTCCAGGAAAGGTCAGAAGGCCTCTGCCATTTCTTTGGCGTCTTGGTTAAAGTCTTTGATTCATCATGCTTATGTCGAGTCGGGTAAAACTCCATCTCAAAGGATTACAGCTCATTCTACTAGGTCAGTTTCTACTTCCTGGGCGTTTAGGAATGAAGCTTCGGTTGATCAGATTTGCAAAGCAGCAACTTGGTCTTCTTTGCATACTTTTACTAAATTCTACCATTTTGATGTGTTTTCTTCTTCTGAAGCAGTTTTTGGTAGAAAAGTACTTCAGGCAGCTGTTTCAGTTTGATTCTTCTGCTTATTATTTCAGTTTTTTTCATTATAAGATTTAAACTTTATTTTGGGGTGTGGATTATTTTTCAGCGGAATTGGCTGTCTTTATTTTTATCCCTCCCTCTATAGTGACTCTTGCGTGGAAGTTCCACATCTTGGGTATTTATTATCCCATACGTCACTAGCTCATGGACTCTTGCTAATTACATGAAAGAAAACATAATTTATGTAAGAACTTACCTGATAAATTCATTTCTTTCATATTAGCAAGAGTCCATGAGGCCCACCCTTTTTTTGTGGTGGTTATGATTTTTTTGTATAAAGCACAATTATTCCAATTCCTTATTTTTTATGCTTTCGCACTTTTTTCTTATCACCCCACTTCTTGGCTATTCGTTAAACTGATTTGTGGGTGTGGTGAGGGGTGTATTTATAGGCATTTTGAGGTTTGGGAAACTTTGCCCCTCCTGGTAGGAATGTATATCCCATATGTCACTAGCTCATGGACTCTTGCTAATATGAAAGAAATGAATTTATCAGGTAAGTTCTTACATAAATTATGTTTTTACATGAGATATATTGACGACCTGTTTCTTATATGGAAGGGTGACTCAGACAGCCTTTTAAATTGGGTCCAGGACCTGAACCATGCTGATACACCGATTAGGTTCAAAATGTATAACTTTAATCAGATTCACTTTTTGGATTTAAATATTTTCAAAAAAGATCACACCTAGGGTATAAAAACTAGGTACTCTCTATTTTCAAACTCCACTGATCGTAACTCCCTTTTATTAGCATCTAGCTTTCATCCTAAACATTATAAAATGGGGGTTATATGTTCTCAACTCACATGGGTCATTCGTAACAATTCTGAACCTGAATTACTTAAAATGCAATTAGATCAGATGTGTGACAAACTAGCCGAAAGACAAAAAAGATATTCTGACCACCAGAAACAAGTTGGAGAATTATACACAATCGATGTTGTTATCTTCAACATCTAGAGATCCTGTGGTTACTGATCAACTTAATTTTATCACCACCTTTACTCCTAGACATCAGATCATTCGCCAATCCATACAGAACAGATGGGACATATTGGGGACTGATAAAAAATCTTGCCAATTGGAGACAGAAACCTGTGAGAGTTGTGTATCGTAGAGCCAGGAATATTAGAGACATGTTGGTTAAAACTGACAACAAACAAAGCTATCAATGAGAGACATGGTTAAAAACAAGTAAGTCTGGTTGCTTTAGCTGTGGTCATTGCGTGACATGCAACAGCATGCATGTGGGGGACTCTTTTCGCCACCCCCATAAAAACAAACGCTATACCATCAGACACAGACTGACATGCAGTAGCACATATGTTATTTATATTCTTATGTGTCCTTGTTCCTTGTTTTACGTTGGAAAGACCACCCGTCCTTCAGAGATAGAATGGCCAACCACCAATGCTCAATAAGAGATACATTAAAAAATGGCAAATCTGATCTCCCTGTGGCACGACATTTTATAACACACAAACACAATTTGTCTAGTTTACGAAGCATGATCATTGATCGCATCCCCCCGCAAAGAAGAGGAGGTGATCGTGCAAAATTGTTGCTACAATTGGAGTCAAGATGGATATACATATTAGATACAGTATCTCCCAAAGGTCTTAATATTAAATTCGACTTTGGCCCATTCTTGGGTTGAACAATTATGACTGTCTATATTATCATGTGACTCTTATCTCCTGTATTCGATGTTGTGTGCCATCATCATCATTTCATACCTGATCTGACTACAGTCTCTTTTTATACTCTTCATGCTATCCCTGATACCATCTGGTCGCAACCCTATATTCTTACTATGAAAAACTTTTCAACACCTGTTCTTTACCAGTCGCTCTATACATCTATTTCCAAGCATGATTTGGGTTTTCTTCAATTTGTCGAGGAGTATCATATCCGGGTATTTGATTTCTGATTAGGTAAAAAGGAGAGATGTGCGCTAAGCTACTTAACCAAACTCCTAGGGCCCTAATAGATACTCTAACAATTAGGTAAAAATTAGTATAGTCAAAGAGAAATGCTTAGGAGCGCTAAATAGCTAAAGGTTAAAAAGACATTAGGAGGTGAACCAAAAATGTTATACACCACAAGCTAGTAAAAGCAATAGTTTTATATTTCTAAAATAAGCTAAAATCAGAACATAGAAACAAATGTAACAAGTGTGTAATTCTATAGTAATAAATGTTACTAAACAATTTGCAACAATATAATAAAAAAAAGGACGTCTCCGATTAGAGTAAAAATACGATATTACAATGTATAATTGCTACCACTAAGAAAGTAGAAAAAATGTGTTTTGCAAAAAATATCAGTCAGTTAAAATTTCAACCCGAATAGTCATAGTTTATAAATCTGTATATCCAAATTTAGGAAGTGTAGACATATAAGTCCTTATGTTAAAGTATTTAACCAAATACCTGACGTTGCGAGTGTCACAGTTAAGGGACCGCAGCTAGGTGTGTAGGCTGTTTGGCGTCAGTGTGTACCTTTTCAGTCGTTATACCATACGTCACTGGTCTATTCAGCTGCTCCGGTCCTATTGGATAATCTCAATTTCAAACACTGCAGGGGTTTTTTTTGGTCAGGTAATGAAAATAGTATCCTGCTCTTAGTGCAACGGCACGCTGGATACTCACAGTGTATATCCTTTAGCGGACTTAGGTAAAAAGTTCAGATGTTTCTTCTAGCACAACACCGGTGCATAGGTATAAAGGTAGCAGATTTCCACTATATTCAAGCTTTATATGGGTAGGCAATCCTTAGGCCTATGAGTCCAATGTAAACTCCGTTGTCCACAGAGGACTTAAATCAATTATAAACAATTTTGACTGCATAAAAATCATCAACCGGTTTCTCCATCCATGAGGGCTTTTTCCGGTTTTTTATTATATTGTTGCAAATTGTTTAGTAACATTTATTACTATAGAATTACACACTTGTTACATTTGTTTCTATGTTCTGATTTTTGCTTATTTTAGAAATATAAAACTATTGCTTTTACTAGGCTGTGGTGTATAACTGTTTTTGGTTCACCTCCTAATGTCTTTTTAACCTTTAGCTATTTAGCGCTCCTAAGCATTTCTCTTTAACTATATAATTTCTGATATTGGGTGTCACCTGCTATAAGTGGGGCATGAAGATGGAGCGAGTTCTCCTAGAGGCACGAAAAGAGTGCTTATGACCATGCGTTAGACTCCCTATTCAGTATTTTTTGTGTGATTCACATTGTCACATTAATTCCCTTTGGATGTTACCTGGTAAAAGGACTTGGTACTGCTATTTGTGGATTGAGATTTGTCTACATCGTGCGTTAAATGAATATGACTTAATATGCTTATACTATGGAATCATCCGCAGAGAGTGGAGCATGAAACTGTGAAAATCTATTTAACACGCAACAGTGTTATAATAATCTCTTCCTGTGTCGATAACCATCTTTCATCTTCAAGCATACGAATTGACATGTCGTCTTACACGCCCCCACAGAAGTCACTACTATACTGCATCAGCTGATATTCAAATTAGCCATGCGGTCCATTACGTGAACGGAGGCGGATACTAATGTTGACTAGAGGTTGCTCTTACGAGATGTGCTATACAGCGAGACGTGCACGTAGGCAAGACTCTCAGGTGTTTGGCATTTTATCATCCTACAGGGTATATAAGAGCTGCAGTCAGACAGGTTTTTAGTTTTCGTTGTGGGACAATATTCTGAGGATGGACTGACCTTGGGACCTTGGGACTGTCTCTACATTGGGAACATTTGATAAAGGTGCCAGTACAGCACCGAAACGTCATGCAATTTCCCTTTGTATTTTAAATGATACATTAAAAGTTAATTTTTATTTTCTTAACACCGGTGAGTGCTGCCTTTTTTTGAACTTTGTGTATACTTGATATTTGCACCCCGGTAGTTGCTAACTTTGATGATAGGAGTGCAACACCTTTTGGGACTTTATATATTTATATGTGTATCATTGTTAAAATTGTTATTTTAATGTCTATTTTTGCTGTAATTGAATACATTGTCCACCTGATTAGCGTATGTGTTTTTCAGAAAAAAATTATGCTTAGCAGTATATGCAGGGTTGAGTTTGGATTATAACATGTCAAGGTTCTTTAGGGGTTAAATTTGTCATGTAATTGATGTTTTCCTATTGGATGTTAAATTCTATTTAAAGGGACAGTCTAGTCCAAAAAAAACTGTCATGATTCAGATAGGGCATGTAATTTTAAACAATTTTCCAATTTACTTTTATCACCAATTTTTCTTTGTTCTCTTGGTATTCTTAGTTGAAAGCTTAACCTAGGAGGTTCATATGCTAATTTCTTAGACCTTGAAGGCCGCCTCTTAAGAATGCATTTTAACAGGTTTTTCACCACTAGAGGGTGTTAGTTCATGTTTTTCATATAGCTAACACTGTGCGTGTGCACGTGAAGTTACCTGGGAGCCATCGCTGATTGGCTAAACTGCAAGTCTGTCAAAAGAACTGAAATAAAGGGGCAGTCTGCAGAGGCTTAGATACAAGATAATCACAGAGGTAAAAAATATATAAATATAACTGTGTTGGTTATGCAAAACTAGGGAATGGGTAAACAAGGGATTATCTATCTTTTAAAACAATAACAATTCTGGTGTAGACTGTCCCTTTAATGAGCACACCTACCCCCTGTTTTCTATCAGTGAACAAGTGCCCTAAAGGCATGAAACGCGTATGATGTTGCAGGGGGGTATTGGTTCCCCATGTTTTCCCTTGCTGTAATGGTTTTTATTGGGCTGTCATCCACCTTCATGTTTTTAAAGCATTGTACAGAATAAAGAATCATCTTTTAGTCATCTTGGAGTGCCGAAGACTTTCTTGTTTCCTTCTATATGCATCACGTCTGAACATGGATGTGTCTCCTTCGTGCACCCTCATTGGCTACGTAGCCGGTCATGTGATTGCGCAGAAGAACGCCACAGTGAGTGCGGACTGGAGCATCCTACCCGGTTCTTGTGTGTTTTTCTCTAGAACATATATTGATAAAAGTCCTGATGGTGGGATGGAGAGTCTTGGGTTCAAAGTCAGATTTCCTCTTAAGTTGATGTTTGGGTTGATTCTGTGGTTTAGATTTAAATAACTCCTTTAGTTTCAACTGTCTTTGGAATCTATGTAGATCCACTAGATCATCAAAGTTGTTTGGATTGGAGGTGGTAACAAAATTCAAACCTTTGCTTAAAAGACTGCTTTCATCTACTGTCAACACTTTATGACTAATTTTAATAACAACATCCTCATTTACTGGGATTTTCCTGTTCTTTTTGCTCAACCCACCCCTTCTGATAACTGACCTATATTCATTTATTTATACAAGAAAAAATTGGTAAACTGAATTCTTAATATTCCCCAGAGTTAAAGTTCCCAATCAAATAGTAAAAAGCATGGCAATTCCCCCAAATATTCTGTTATATAATAAAAGTTGAGTTTACTTAAAGAATTTCCCATAGTTTTTATGTTCAGTTGAAAAATTAAACTCTAGTTTAAAACCTGAAGTTAATTGGTTTGATTATTTTTGGAGCTACGTCTCAATGTTGAGACAGGAATGAATAGCTTAGCTGAGGCAAAAAAGGCTGCATTATTCTTTGATGAAATTTGACACCAACAGACTTTATTGTCTACAAAGTGCATTTCATTGGTTTAAACAAAAGAAAAGTGATGGTTGCTAAGATATAAAGCTTTAAATCTCATTTATACTGGTATAGTTTATATATAAATGAATACATAAATTAGGACATTCACAGTGGTGTTTTCCACTACAACTTTTGTATTAATATTTTTTTCATATGCATTTCTTGTACAATGTCCTTTTAAAGACTTTTTGACTACTGTACATTGTATATTACATCAACTGAATTATTGATTTTCTGATTCTTATCTGTTTTGTCCATGAGTCACAAGAAGATACAGTGATCTAAGAGGAAGCAAATAAAGGAAACCGACCCATTGTTAGACTGTGCTGATCTGTCTCAGTATTAATATAAATGTTTGTATATGAATCTTTATATTTAAATATATAATAGTACATGTTTGCTTACGGTTATATTTCTCTGTGTTTCTGTGAACAGCACTAGTGAAACATGAATGATCTATTTTCTGATGCTACAGTTCCGCCACTGCCACATGCCATGGAAATTTGAGACAAATCAGATTTTTTTTGTAATCATGTCAGAATATCTGAGCGCATGAGCAGTAAATTGATTCTTTTGTGCTTACACACAGGTATAAATGTTAGTTAACCCTAATTTAGACCCTAATTGGATGCTGGTTCTTACAGCAATCAAATAGCTGAGAGACATGCTGTTCTTGCCCTCTGCTGGATTAAACATTCTGCAAAGTGTGTGACAGTCAGATAATGCCAAGATCTGGTCATTTACATTCTGCAGACGGCTTTCTACCAACAGTGAGACGTCCTGCCACTGAGTTAAAGTACTAATGAGACCGTTGTGCGGGTTCCTGGTGTGCTGCTTATGCTCACGGTCAGTTAAATGAGCTACTGGTGACAGCTGAGTTACTCTAGGGGTTGTGACTGTGAGTGAGTGGGCAGCAGCAGTAAGACATTTTTTACTATGGGATCACACACACAGTGAGTGTCTACAGCCCTCCCCCACTCAGCTTCCTCTGAGAGGTAAAAGAAATAAGTAATAAAATGTTAATTTTCAATTATTCCAAGTACTGAGCTTTGGTATACAGACATAAATAATATAAAGAAGCATGTGTGTGTACAGACAGTGATAAAATAAGGTAATTTAATTCCCCTGCAAACTCCACCCTTTTAATGAGTTGTGGTGTCAAAGAACACAAATAGCTATTTCATATACCAAAATAAACATAAACAAGCTAGTTCTCATACATTTTATTCTCTGCAGAATGTCATGGGAAACACATTAAGAGAAAAACTATTTTGCAGCACACTGTCCCTTTAAGTAACCCTTACTGATAGTCTACAAATAAGTATACATAATTATATCCCTGACAATGCAGTTTAGACAATCTCCTAATCAGCAATAGTGCTAAAGACAGAACATGAGACACCACTACCAATGCAGCATTTAGATAAGTGACATACCCTGCTAGTGAGTAATACCAGTGAGACAGTACTCCACTGTCAGGGGTCCTCCTGATTACTGTTAGTTAGGTTACTCCCTTCAAAGAGAGGATCACTTGTTACTAGTGGGACAACCTTCAAATGAAAAAAAGTATTGATAGCGAGTGTCCTATAAATACATACTCATACTATTTAAGGAACATTCAAATGGTGCATAGTCTCCAATTAGTAACACTAATTAATGACTAATATCACATGAACTTAAACACCATAACTCCTGACTGGCACACATGTAAAGTCTTTCCCCTGAAGAGGTTTTACTGGCAAGCCTTGTGCACTCTGGTATGAGAACACTTACAGTAATGATGCATATCAGTTTAATTACGTGAAACCGAGCATCATGCTGACATCACAGCCTGGCACCCTGTAACCTCTAAAACTGGACAATAAAGTGTAGGCCTCCACTTGGATACACTGTACGTAATGCCTAGGACTGGTCAGCACAGGGCTCATTCCGAATACCCAGCATGTACCCTATATTGGGGAGTTGGGCAGTTAGAAGCCTTGGATTCCTCAGTGTCTCTTCCAGTGCCTTCCATGTATTTTTTTTTCAAAACAGGAAAGTGTGTTCTTTTTATATCTCCAAACAACAAAAATAGTCTGAAAAGAAAAAAAAATACAACACTACAAGTCAAATGAAAATAGTAAAACTTAGCATTTATTCCTGAGTTTAAAGTTCATAACAAATGAAGACGCTGCATTAATAACACAGCAGGTAACAGACAGCTAAGAAAACAAACAAACAACAAATCAGTGGGAAGAGGATACTGTAGACTATTTAGCCTCTGGAATAAAGAAAACATTTAAATGTTAAACTTTATAGATAATAAAATGCAAATGTGATGTAAAAATTTATGACATTTTAAACTCTCCTGATTCTGTTTGCTTTGACAGTGGTACAGAATCCAGCAGCAGCTACCTGGGAATCACTGGCTCTCTCACTTCAAAGATCAGCACTGTCACCACTAGGACCTTCCTTCCAGGGAGAATGAACTGCTCCTCCCTGCACAAGGCGTGCCTCTCAGCTTAGCACAGTCCAACTCTGCACTGCTGTATGCTCTCCTCTCTCAGCATTGATTGGGTTAAATCCTATTATCAGGTTACATCCCATCATCCCCACCCTCCATCCCATTTCCAGTTACCACGGCAACTGAGAGCCTAATGAGCAGCATCATCTGAGCTGATGTCAGAGCATCATACAGTGGGTCACAGGAGCAGCCTCTCTCTTCCACAAGCCTCAGATACAGCGTGCACAGCCCAGCAAGGTGAGTGTTTCCTAGACCCCCAAGCAAGCTTTTTAGAGGAGGCTCCAGGGAAACCAGGATGCTCTGAGCATCTGTTGACACTCAGACAGGAGCGGTACCCACCCTGCAGCCTTAAAGGAGGGGAAAGGAGAAGGGGGGTGATGCAGACACACTGGGCCATGTTATGCAGGCAATGAGACAAAGGCCTCTGTAGAGACATAAACAGAGATACCTATACATCAGAACAAATATCATCTCTAAATAGCACACCCAGCTATCAAATATACATACACACAGAACGCTTATGCAGAAGAAGGCCTAGCAGAACTCCCATAAATACACTGATGCATGCAACTGTACTGATATATGTATGTGTCTATATTATATATTCTGTATATATATCATTCACAATCACACAGTGTATTTAAACAAATGTATGTAGGGTTAAAAGTAAAGAGAGGGGACTACAAACATAGGCCGTTGTCCATCACTGATATACAGTAAACAAAACAGTTGGTACATACATACACAGCAATATGTTATACATATGCTTCTTTACACATGGTTACAGAATATAGCAGCAGTTAAAAACCTGTCATTTTGTATTTAATAAACTATTTTTATTCTATATATTTTTAAATCAGTACAGACACTGACTAGACAAGATACACTTGATTGCACTCCAATGTTTCTTAGAGCATGCAATTTTAAGACTATCGACCATGCACTACAATGTGTTTAACCCCTGCAAAGTAGGTAAACACATAGTACAACCTGAGATCCACAGAGATTGCTGATCCTTAGAGGAAACTGCTAGTTACACATCTGAGTCATACGACTAGCAATGCTGATTGGCTCAGCATGGTTTAAGCTCGTGACTAGCAGTGCTCTGCGGATCCCGAGTGGTACTTCTACTGTCTGTTTAATCCAACAGCAGTGCAGGATTGAAAGTCTTAAAATGACATCCTCTAACAAATTACAGCATATTATTGTTTGATTATTATGCCCCTTTAAAGGTGGTAGATCATTTAAGACTTGAATTTAGAAGTGCTAAAATATAACCTTTATTGCATCTGTGTAACCATTAAAAAATACCAGCAGTTGGAAATGGTTCTAAAATATCAAGTACAGATTGTTGCTTCACAAGTAACCATCTATTAATAACTAATGCAGCATTGGAGGTGAGTTTAAACAGAGCGTGGTAGTATATTATCTGTTGGTTGTTTATTGCATATTTAGTCTATAGTCTATACTAGATATCAGCTTTATTTGTGTATATATAAAAATAACATTAATGTCAAGGGTGCAGGGGGGCTTGTGAGAACCTTCTACTGCTTATTCCTACATATAATTATTTATTTTTAAATCCCGATTCACCTTTACTCTTCTCTTTGCTTTGACTAGAACACTGAACATCTAATATAAAAGCACTATTTTGCAAAATTAGCACAACTGGTACATACGTTTGGGGATGCTACACAAATGAATGAGAATTTATAGCTTCCTCTTAAAAAAACACAAACATTAAACACAGGCTCAGACAAAAACAACCAAAGAGAGAGAAACCAACGTAATCACAGTGAGACACAACTATAACATACACTACTGTCAAATAGATATACAGACAGGCAGAAAAATATGGAAAAATAAAATAATTTTGAAATATTTACCTCACACATAAACACACACAGACACAAACCCCCACAAACAAACACGGCTGTGTGTATATGTGGAAATACAGGGCTCAGGCATAGACACAGATCATATAAACAGTCATGCACAAACTTGCATATATACAGGCACATATAGAAACACTGATATGTACATTCTCCTCAACGCCAGAACCTCAATATTTGTAAGCACAAACTGATGCAACTTTTTTGCATGTATGGCCTGGAAATAGATGGTGGGGTAATACAAAGTAGAATTAGGCTCCATTTTCATTGCAGGGAGCCCGTTGTTTTCTTGGTTTATTCTATTAGGGTTCCAAGTAACTCACTCTCTGTTCAAGTGTCATAGGCTGTGTGGCCAAATTAGAAAAATATCCATATTAATATGGCTACCAAATGCGTCACATACTCTGAGATGATGCTCAGTGATATATTACAATTGTAGAAGAATACAGCACAGCCAATCAAATACATTTGGAAGTAATTGCAGATATACATCTAGACATATCTATTTAAACACACAGTCATACATTCTGAAGACATGTACAGTATCTATACACACAGCCACAAATACACAGACATATGCAATAATGGTTGTAAGTTCCCAAGGGAATAGGGCCCTCAATTCCTACTGTATTTGTTTGATAAATTGTATCTTCTTTTAGAAATATTGTATCATTGTTGTACTTTTATCATTTGTATTATTATCATCAGGTATTTGTAGAGCGCCAACAGATTCCGCAGCGCTATGGAATTTGTTTGGCGCTTTATAAATAAAGTAAAATAATAATAATAATAATGTATAGACACACCCATCTCCAAAGTGTTCCACATTCTGTGGTATAGTCCTGTTTTGGGGATGCTGTACTGCTATTCTTTCCACTGCATTCCTTTCCTTTTATATGTCCTGTTTTACAAAGTAAGACCACAGACTGCCCAGTCATTGTAAATCTGGCCCAAATTCAACCTATGACCCAGCCAGCCAATCCATGCCACACATATCTCTGCCCCATTCTGCCAGTGACTCCTCACCACACCGTTCCAGACTCTGGCTCCAGTCTCCTGGTTCTGTATTTCAGCTGGGAAATGAGAGGCATACAAACATAGGAGAAATACAATTACAATTAAATTAAACACATTGGGCCAGATTACAAGTGGTGCATTATCTAGTGATTTCGCTAGTGCGCAATCACCGCCAGAAGTACATTTTTTAACTTCACAACCACTTTAAATTCTTCTCCCATAGACTTCCATGGAGTGAGCAAACTATAAAAAAAAACGCCTTTTATCGCTCGCACTAACCCAACACCACATTATACCAACTGCGCTAACCTGAATGTAGTTAATTAACATTCCAAAAGAAAAGGTTCTATTTATTTTTACATATGTATTTATATATATATACACAATTCACACATACATACCAACAAGGAAGTACTTACTAGTCATGAAAACCATGTGTAATCTTATCTGTTGGCATGAAAACCACATGAAAGCTTGTGTATTTGTGTGAAAACCTCATCAAAGTTGTAATCTTTGCATGACAACCGTATAAAGGTTTGTATCCATCTGCAAGTCTGCAGCTTTATGTGAAAGCCATATAACCGGGTCCAATTTCACATGTTTGTATCCATCTGCAAGTCTGCAGCTTTATGTGAAAGCCATATAACCGGGTCCAATTTCACATGTTTGTATCCATCTGCAAGTCTGCAGCTTTATGTGAAAGCCATATAACCAGGTCCAATTTCACATGTTTGTATCCATCTGCAAGTCTGCAGCTTTATGTGAAAGCCATATAACCAGGTCCAATTTCACATGTTTGTATCCATCTGCAAGTCTGCAGCTTTATGTGAAAGCCATATAACCGGGTCCAATTTCACATGTTTGTATCCATCTGCAAGTCTGCAGCTTTATGTGAAAGCCATATAACCGGGTCCAATTTCACATGTTTGGATCCATCTGCAAGTCTGCAGCTTTATGTGAAAGCCATATAACCGGGTCCAATTTCACATGTTTGTATCCATCTGCAAGTCTGCAGCTTTATGTGAAAGCCATATAACCGGGTCCAATTTCACATGTTTGTATCCATCTGCAAGTCTGCAGCTTTATGTGAAAGCCATATAACCGGGTCCAATTTCACATGTTTGTATCCATCTGCAAGTCTGCAGCTTTATGTGAAAGCCATATAACCAGGTCCAATTTCACATGTTTGTATCCATCTGCAAGTCTGCAGCTTTATGTGAAAGCCATATAACCAGGTCCAATTTCACATGTTTGTATCCATCTGCAAGTCTGCAGCTTTATGTGAAAGCCATATAACCAGGTCCAATTTCACATGTTTGTATCCATCTGCAAGTCTACAGTTTTATGTGAAAGCCATATAACCGGGTCCAATTTCACATGTTTGTATCCATCTGCAAGTCTGCAGCTTTATGTGAAAGCCATATAACCGGGTCCAATTTCACATGTTTGTAAACTCTGCTTCTCTGCCCAAAAGTTTATCATTTGTAATTTACTTAATTATTTGGCAAAAGATTTTTAAAATATGTTATATTGTTCTCTTTTTATAAGTAATTTTTGTTGCTGGTTACTCTGGTAAAGAATAGGTTCCATAAAGCAAATGTAAAATATTTTCAGCGTGTCTAGCTATCTGGTCTCTCTTTACCCCGCTGCTTACGGTCCGTTCTCTAGCATCTAGATGCAGGACGCTTGTTGCATGACTAGGTGCAGATTTATGTGTGAAGACACTTATGTGGTTTTGGAATTGCAATTTCAGGCTGTCTAAGGTGCCCATATTGTTTTCTGCAACATCTGGGGAAGTGTAAACAGTAACATACAAATGTCACTTCCGCCATAGCGCATTATTGTGGTTTTCATGCATATTTGCCATTATTAAAAGGACACGAAACACAAGGTTTTTTTCCCCTTAATCAGATAGAGCATGTAATTTTATATAACTTTCCAATGTATTTTTATTATCTAATTTGTTTTCTTCTCTTTGTATCTTTTGTTGAAAAGTATACCTAGGTGGGCTTAGAAGCTGCTGATAGGTGGCATCAAATATATGCCTCTTGCTATTGGCTTTCAGCTAGCTCCCAGTAGTGCATTGCTGATTATTCAACAAAGGGAATGAGGTAAATTAGATAATAGAACTAAATTGGAAAGTTGTTTAAAAGTGTATGCTCTATCTGAATCATCAAATACATTTTTGGGGTTTCATGTTTGAATTTTGTTGCTAAATACAAATAGAAGTGTCTGTTCTAGTCTATTCCAGCACTGAGAATTCAACAGCAGTTAATTAATAGCACCAATCAGCAAGCCCTACCCAGGTGCTGAACCTAAAATGGGCCGGTTCCTAAGCTTTCATTCCTGCTTTTCAAATAAAGATACCAACAGAACGAAGAATAATTGATAATAGGGGTAAATTAGAAAGTTGCTTAAAATTGCATGCTCTATTTGAATTATAAAAGAAAGAAAAAAAATGGAATTAGTATCCCTTAAAACAAAACTAAAGCTATAACTGCTGATTAAAATTTTGTTACAAAATATATTCACTATAATTTAGGAAAGGTTTCAGTCATAGCAAGGATTATTTCTCATTATTCGTTCTACATAATCCTGAAGTACAAAAATTGTATCTTTACTCATATAGTCAACCCTATCAGAAGAATCCAACTCTTATTCTGTCTGTGCATTTGCCTGAAGAATTCCTGTAAAATTCATTAGATGGATATGAATTTACCATTTTATGGTGTTGAATTTAAAGTATATATTCCACAGAAAAATGTAATATTTTACAAAAGCAGGATAACAATAGTAAATATTAGAGAAGCAACAAAGCCTAGGTCAAGGATCAGCAACCTTGGTTCTCCAGATGTTTTAGAACTACGTTTCCCATAATACTTAAGTGTCTTAAAGCTGCCTAAGCATCATGGGAAATGTAGTTCTAAAATATCTGAAGAGCCAAGGTTGCTGACCCTTGGCCTAGGTGAACATTATGTAGCCATAGTTGCCAACATTTAAAAAAATAAAATGTCCAGGGACTCGCCCATGTATTGTTTGCATGGTCCCGCCAACTCCAATCCACCTTAATACAAGGACATAAAATATTAATAGTATAATTTAACCATACTGATTGCTTAAAGGGATAGGAACATAAAATTTACATTTTCATGATCCACATAGAACATGTAATTATTAAATCCACTTCTATTATCAAATTTACTTTGTTCTCATAGGTAACTTTGTTGAAAAGAATATGTACATTTGCTCAGCAACAGCAATGAATAGCTCGGAGCTAGCTGTTTATTGGTGGATACACACATAGAACATTTTATTTTTGCACTTATAGCACTTTAATATATATATATTAATCCTTTAATACTGTATTTTTTTAATGCTGTTCTTGTGATAGCCTCTAACATCTGAAGATACAAAGGTTTCTGGGTGTAATTGTGCAGACAAAGCCTTCTTTGTAGTTAAAATAAGGAAGTTTACAGAACAAAAAATAAAGAAGGCTTATAAATGATGAAATTGTATTGGCTGTGAAGATGCAAACTTAATAGTTGTACTTCAATTCAAGTGAAACTCTCAATGTATATAACTTTGCATATACTTAAACATGTAAAGTTTCATTCTACAGTATATTTGAGTACAGAAAAAAGTTAAGTTAACAAACACATTATTTTGTTGCCATAATTATATAGTTGCTTTAAATGGGCAACAAAATAAGATTGAATTACCATGTCAAATGTTTTCTTTAGAACTTTCAATTATTGTGTCCTTTTTCACTGTACTTTAAAGGACCCTTAAATGCAGTAGAATGGTATAATTAACATGTGCATAATACAAATACAATAACACTTTTTCTCCCACTTTCTGGCCTTTTGCATCATGGGACAGACATCAGCCAATCACAGACGTATACCCTGTGAGCTTGTGCACATGCTAAGTAGGATCTTGTTCCCCAGAAAGTGTGAAAATAAAAAGTCTGTGCCTAATTTGATATGGAAGTAAATTGGAAAGTGTCTTAAAACTGCATGTTCTATCTAAATCATTAGAGTTTATTTTGACTTGAGTGTCCCTTTAACTATGGAAAGGCTTTTACAGTTCCTTCGATAGGTTGAAGTACATGCTCCAAACCTCAGAGGCCTAAAACATTCAACACAGTAATTATTGTGTAGCTCATTTATATCTGGTCTTAATTATCTGCAGTGGAGAAGATAAAATTAACATTTTTTTTAAAAAAATTAAGGGGTATGTCACTGGACTGCAAACAATGTTTGTTTGTTTTTTGTTTTTTTGTTTTTTTTTTGCAATCAAAATTACAATGTGATGCCTTGCATTTATTTTATATGTAGCTCTATTGTGATACAGTGATTCATTGCGTTTATGTAATGTGCATAAATGGAAAAAAAGTTTTGATGTCCCTTTATAGAATGTACATTACCCTAAATGATATGTACCCCTTACTGGCTTGTTTAAAGGACCAGCAGTCTTTATTTTTTCCAGAGTGTTTAAGACACTGAACCCAAATGTTTTCTTTTGTGATTCAGATAGAGCATGCAATTTTAAGCATCTTTCCAACTTACTCCTATTATCAAATTTTCTTCATTCTCTTGGTATCTTTATTTGAAAAGCAAGAATGTAAGTTTAGATGACGGCCCATTTTTGGTCCAATCACTGAGCCTCTTCCTAGAGTGCATGTGGTCAGGAGTAATTGAGCCGGTGTTCTGTTATATTTGCCTACTGTGTTACGTTTTCCTACCTACGTAACACGTACGGGCAGATAGAGCATTTTCATATCTGCCATTTTTGTTTGAAACTGAGGCTGATATCAAAATATTGATTGGTTGGTTATATTTGGCTGTTTTGAGTGCAGATCTCGCTCAAACATAAAACATTAAAACATAATAAAAAAAATGTATGTTATTAGCTTGTGATGATAGCATTCATTTTATAAATGTATTTTTTCAGGGTACAGATATGTTTCCATTATTTTTTGTTACATAGCCTGAAAAATACATTTATAAAATGAACGCTATCATCACAAGCTAATACCATACATAATATTTTGTGTTTAGGTTTTAATTATTTATGTTTGAGCGAGCTCTGCACTTAAAACTGCCAAATATAAAGTGGTCGGAAAATGATACAGAATCCAATCACTATTTTAACATCAGCCTCCTTTTGAAACAAATATGGCGAATATGAAAGTTCTCTATCTAGATGTAGGCTAAATTTAGATTCCATGTAAGATGTTTGCTTAAAATAAAATCATGTTAAAGGGACCTTCATAAGATGCTTTATAATTTACGTTTACCTCTTTCCATGCTCTGCATATGGCACTAAACATGTAAAAAAAAAATCCACTATCTTGAAATTCAAGGAAGCTGGCACCTTAGAGGTTAGAGAGTGCCATAGTAATGAGTGGGGATTCACGGAAGCCGTAAATAACCCACTAGAAATGCCACCAGGCTAGAGAGCAGTGTACACTCTCATAATGATTATTCTAAACTGGTTGTCTAATCAGTTACTATTGACCCAGCAATAGTACTGTGTTGGGTGTGCATTACAGCTGTAACCTCTTTGCTACCGGGAATTTCAGAGAAAAACTCGCCTCTAATTGCAGCTGTGCAACACACTTCTGAAATTCCTGCACTGAAGGGGTTAATCAGGTAGCTTGTAAGGTTAATAGTTGCTCTAGTGTAGGGAACAAAGGACATAAATGCATAGACAGAACTCTTATTCTTGTCATTCCATTGTAGTCAGTCAGCAAGTCAGGTCTGCATCTTCCTTGCTCTTAGTCATGATATGGGGGCTATATAGGGTGCCCACCTGACAATGACATGTATGTATTAACCCAGTATTTATATGGTCCAAGTAGCCTGTGAGCAATATTATAGGAACACAAAAGTGCATAAAAAAATGCTGTGATACATTATAGACATGCTTTGGTTTGTAAAGCACTTTTATTGCTCTTGAGAAAGACGGCTGGGACCGTTGAAACGCTTTTGCGTTGAGCCAAATAAAGACAAACTTTTTTACTGAATCTGTGATATTGTCTTTTCATATTGGGAAGGAGCCGGTAACCTGCAATATACACTGTGAGTAGATATTCACCTCTGTATGGTGTATTGTCTGATATTTCAGCACCACTATTTTGCACCTAGACTTATACAACCGAGGAAGGAAAGGAAAGGAAGATACCAACGACTGATACAAGCTGAACCAGCGCCTCCAGCTAGCACACCATACATTATAGAGGATTATATTATTGCACTGCTGCTTGTATATAATTATGTGTTTAACTACTGCAAATGGGTTAAACACATAGTCTAAGGCTAAAATGATGTCCCTCAACTCTCTGCACACTACAGTCTAAACTGTTGTTTCAAACATTACATTTCAGCAGAGTAAAACTTCACATGAAAACATGCAGATGAGCATCATAGATTATTTTCTCTTTAAAAACAATAATATCAAGACTATGCTCCCTCTACGTACTGCCCCTGTCAAGTGATGCCTGGGTCCTGTGGTCCCACCTGGTCCATATGTAGAGTCAGCCCTGGTAGCCACCAATTACCACATAGCTCCCAGTAGTGCATTGCGGCTCCCAAGCCTACCTATATATGCTTTTAGACAATGGATAACAGGAGAACAAAGTATGTTTAATAACAAAAGTAAAAAAATAATTGCATGCTGTATTTGAGACATGAAAGCTCCAGCTATATATTGTGTTGTGCAAATGGGAACTGTTTTTTTTTTTTTAAATGTCTGAAATAGATACACATTGCAGGAAAAAGCTAAAAGGGACACTAAACCCAGATTTATTTATTTTTTCAGATAGAGCGTGCAATTTTAAGCAACTTTCTAATATACTCCCATTATCAATTTTTCTTTGTTCTCTTGCTATTTTTATTTGAAAAAGAAGGAATCTAAGCTTAGGAGCCGGCTAATTTAGCCACCAATCAGCAAGGACAACCCAGGTGCTAAACCAAAAATGGGCCAACTCCTAGGCTTACATTCTTGCTTTTCAAACAAAGATACCAAGAGAACGAATTCAAATTGATAATAGGAGTAAATTAGAAAGTTGCTTAACCCCTTAACGACAAACGTCGTACAGGGTACGTCATACACATACTGGTCTTTAAAGACCAAGTACGTCATTAGGGGTTTAAAGCCGCTTTCAATTTATTGCCGTGATGCCTTGATATTGAAGCATCACTGCAATACCTTTTTTGGGCCACTCAGTAATAAGGTTAAGAGAGCTGTTTAGGGGGGATCATGGAGGTTGGGGGGATAGGGGGGGGGAACCTACACTGCAGAAACTATGTATTTATTTTTTTTTAAAATACTTTATAGAAAAAAAAAAAGGCTTTTATTTTAGTAGGGATCAGAGGGTGGGATGTGTCAGGTGGGAGACTGATCTCTACACTAAAGCTAAAATTAACCCTACAAGCTACCTAATTAACCCCTTCACTGCATGGCATAATACAAGTGTGGTGCGCAGCAACATTTAGCTGCCTTCTAATTATCAAAAAGCAATGCCAAAGCCATATGTCTGCTATTTCTGAACAAAGGGGATCCCAGAAAAGCATTTACAACCATTTGTGCCATTTTGTGAAAAAGTTAGCGTTTTTTTTTTTATTTGATCGCATTTGGCGGCGAAATGGTGTCATGAAATATACCAAAATGGGCCTAGATTAATACTTTGGGTTCTCTACTAAAAAAATAATATATACATGTAAAGGGTTATTCAGGGATTCCTGACAGATATCAGTATTACAACGTAACTATTGCTAATTTTAAAGAAAAAAAAAATGGTTTGGAAATAGCAAAGTGCTACTTGTATTTATGGCCCTATAACTTGCAAAAAAAGCAAAGAACATGTAAACATTGGGTATTTCTAAACTCAGGACAAGATGTAGAAACTATTTATCATGGTTGTTTTTTGGTGGTTGTAGACGTCTAACAGATTTTGGGGGTCAAAGTTAGAAAAAGTGTGTTTTTTTCCATTTTTTCATCATATTTTATAAAAAAAAATGATAGTAAATTATAAGATATAATGAAAATAATGGTATCTTTAAAAAGTCAATTTAATGGCGAGAAAAACAGTATATAATATGTGTCGGTACAGTACATGAGTAAAAGGAAAATTACAGCTAAACAAAACCACCCGAGAAATGTAAAAATAGCTCCCTTAAAGGGACACTAAACCCAATTTCTTTCTTTCATGATTCAGATAGAGAATACAATTTTAAACAACTTTCCAATTTACTTCTATTATCTAATTTGCTTCATTTTTAGATATAGTTTGTTGAAGAAAGAGCAATGCACATGGGAGAGCCAATCACACAAGGCATCTATGTGCAGCAACCAACCAGCAGCTGCTGAGCCTATCTAGATATGCTTTTCAGCTAAGAATATCAAGATAATGAAACAAATTAGATAATATAAGTAAATTAGAAAGTTGTTTAAAACGGCATGCTCTTTCTAAATCATGAAAGAAAAAAATTGGGTTTCATGTCCCTTTAAGGGAAAGAAATTGAAAAATGGCCTTGTCCTTAAGGGGTTAAAGGTGAGAAGGAGAGGAAGACAAGATTATGGAACACTGATAATGGACAAAATACCCAACTTGCTAGTATATTTAGCATGAGGGAAGTGATTGGATAGCTCATGCTATAGGCTTTTAACAAAAGTGACTGCCATCAGTTTCTGTCAACCTACACTAATCAAAGTGACATATGCTCAGGATTCGTAGCCTCTTAATTATCTTTTTAAGAAACCTTTTATTACAAATATTTTTCAAAGGAACATTAAAGTTAATTTTTATCCATGTATGTACCATTTATCAGCAATTAAGTGCTACTGCTCTGGTCAAAGCAGTCTGTAACTGTGCAGGTATGATGAAGGCACTTCCTGGAGAGATAGGAAAAGGCACAACTTTTTAGATGCAGGCAAAAAAAATAATGAATGTATATTTTAATGTT
This sequence comes from Bombina bombina, assembly GCF_027579735.1. Classification (NCBI taxonomy): domain Eukaryota; kingdom Metazoa; phylum Chordata; class Amphibia; order Anura; family Bombinatoridae; genus Bombina; species Bombina bombina. Next base: position 250,789,159 of record NC_069499.1, on the reverse strand, counting down.
GTTTTATTTTCTTTAATTAATAATTTTATATTTATGTTTCCTTTAAAATGCTGGTATGTATATGGTTTTATCTCCAATATCAGCAATGTTTACACTTAATAGACATTCCTTGTGACTTGGGAAAGATGGCAAAACCTGAGTTAATATCCTATATAATAAAAGGCCAAGTGTGTTTGTCCGAAGCTGTCATGTGCAGTAGAGACTGCGTGCGACGACAAACACACCTGTCCTTCCAACTGACCTGGCGTGTGGTGGAGTGGGCGTGGCCGGGCGTGTGTGATGCGGGCGGGGCCAGATGCCGGGCCGACAGAGAGCTCTAAAGACGAGGGGGGATAAAGAGAGGGGGAGAGTGCACAAAAGAGAGGGGGGAGAGTGCACAAAAGAGAGGGGGAAGAGAGCACAAAAGAGGGGGGGAGAGAGCACAACAGAAAGAGGGGGGAGAGAGCACAAAAGAGAGGGGGGAGAGAGCACAAAAGAAAGAGGGGGTGGAGAGCACAAAAGAGAGGGGGAGAGAGAGCACAAAAGAGAGGGGGGAGAGAGCACAAAAGAGAGGGGGAGAGAGAGCAAAAGAGAGGGGGGAGAGAGCGCAAAAGAGAGGGGGGAAAGAGCGCAAAAGAGAGGGGGAGAGAGCGCAAAAGAGAGGGGGAGAGAGCGCAAAAGAGAGGGGGAGAGAGCACAAAAGAGAGGGGGAGAGAGCACAAAAGAAAGGGAGAGAGACAGCAAAAGAGAGGGAGAGAGACAGCAAAAGAGAGGGAGAGAGACAGCAAAAGAGAGGGAGAGAGACAGCAAAAGAGAGGGAGAGAGACAGCAAAAGAAAGGAGTGAGACAGCAAAAGAAAGAGAGAAAGTAAATGAGAGAAGAGAGAGAGCAAACGAGAGGGGGAAGAAAGAGCAAACGAGAGGGAGAGAGACAGCAAAAGAGGGGGAGAGAGACAGCAAAAGAGGGGAGAGGGAGAGAGAGCAAAAGAGAGGGAGAGAGAGCAAAAAAGAGGGGGGAGAGAGAGAGCAAAAGAGAGGGGGGAGAGAGAGCAAAAGAGAGGGGGAAGAGAGAGAGCAAAAGAGGGTGGAGAGAGAGAGCAAAAGAGAGGGTGGAGAGAGAGAGCAAAAGAGGTGGGAGAGAGCAAAAGAGAGGGGGAGAGAGAGAGTAAAAGAGAGGGGAGAGAGAGAGAGCAAAAGAGATGGGAATAGAGAGAGAGCAAAAGATAGGGGTGATGGAGAGAGAGCAAGGGGTGGGACCGCTGTACTGCAAAAAATGTGGGTGTCGGTTTCGACGTCAGAAACCGAGTGGGCGTGGCCACACCCGCAATTCAGTTTTACAAACTTTGCCTTCCATGGAGGTGGTGAAGTAAGTTTGTGCTAGATTCTACGTTGATATGCGCTTTGCAGCAGGCTGAAGCCCGGTTTTCCTCTCAGAGTGCAGTGAATGTCAGAGGGATGTGAAGAGAGTATTGCCTATTTGAATACAATGGTCTTCCTCTAAGGGATCTATTTCATAGGTTCTCTGTTATCGGTCGTAGGGATTTCTTCTCCTACCTCCCTTTTCAGATCGACGATATACTCTTATATACCATTACCTCTACTGATTCTCCTTTCAGTACTGGTTTGGCTATCTACTATATGTAGATGAGTGTCCTGGGGTAAGTAAGTCTTATTTTTTGTGACACTCTAAGCTATGGTTGGGCACTTTATATGTAAAGTTCTAAATATATGTCTTTAAACTTATATTTGCCATGATTCAGGATATTCAGTATTCCTTCATTCAGACTGTCAGTTTCATTATTTGGGATAATGCATATGAATTAATATTTTTTTCTTACCTTGAAAATTTTCAATTGACTATTTTTCCCTGCGGGCTGTTAGGCTCGCGGGGGCAGAAAATGCTTCATTTTATTGCGTCATTCTTGGCGCAAACTTTTTTGGCGCAAAATTTTGTCATTTCCAGTGTCGTAGTTGACGCCGGAAGTTGTTTGTAGTTACGTAATTTTTTTGACGCATGTGTATTCAGACGTTTTTTGCGCCAAAAAATGTGGGCGTCGGTTTCGATGTCAGAGGATGTGGCGTCATACTTGGCGCCAAAAAATATGGGCGTTGTACTTAGCGTCAATAATGTGGGCGTCATACTTGGCGCCAAAAATGTCATACTTGTTCCACTTTTTTCTCACATTATTTAAGTCTCACTTTTTTGTTGCTTCTGGTTGCTAGAGGCTTGTTTATTTTGCATTTTTTCCCATTCCTGAAACTGTCATTTAAGGAATTTGATAATTTTGCTTTATATTTTGTTTTTTTCTATTACATATTGCAAGATATTCAAAACACTGTTCCTGTATCAAGAAATGCTGAGGGATTCCTGTTGACTGATATCAGTCCTACCAAAGCTAAGTTAATTTATTTTAATGTTATGAATGTTTATCTTTAGCTATGGTTTGTAATAAGTTATCATGATAAACTTTTACATGCAGAATCTATTAGTATTTATGCTTTATATATTGCTATTCTTTTTATATCTTATGTACAAGATATACTTAGAAATTTATAAGAATATTTTTCTGATTCTATTTTAAAGGCTTTGTCTGACATTCCGCCTTCTAATAAAATTTTTAGGTCTTTTTCAAACTTCTTTTTTAGTTGATGAAGTTTCAAATGACCAACAACATATATGAATTTTTCTTCATCAGATATTGACACTAACAAATCTACTTTTTTATTCTTTAATAGAGTACATTTGTTCCTTGTTCAAAAGGTGTTGATTATTTTGGATATTGAAATATCTAGTTCTTTTGATTTTAAAGACTAGCTAACATTTAAATTCTGCTTATTTATCTTCTGTGGTTTCTTCAGAGCTTTTTTTCCAGTTCCTGATACTAGGGAATGGAATAGGCTGAGAATTTTCTTTTAGTCCTTCTTTAAGGTTTTTAAATTGTATTCTTTGCCGGCAGTTAGTTTTCAGTTTTGAGGAAAGATTCCCCAAGTTAATGGGGCTATCTCTACTCCTGCTAAATATACTATTATTCTTATAGCAAATAGTATTTATTTTTTTCCTTCAGATGGTCGTATCTTATTTAAGGAAAATTATGTTCAGGTACTTTTCTTGGACCTGTAATTTATTTGGCTGATGTTGCAATTGCTGCATCTTTCTGGTTGGATACTTTAAGATCAAGTATCGGATTATGATTTGTTTAGCATTGTTAAAAGGACAAAATCTTCTACTTTTTTGAAGTTCAGACTAAGTGCTATTGCATTGTCTTGTTATCTTGCATTTGTTGATTAAGTCCAGTGTGTTGTCTGATCCTTTAACTTGATTAACATGCTAATAATTTCATTTGTGTTGTCATTTTATTAAATATTTTCGCAAATGAGGTTTAATCTATGTCTTTAGCTATTTTAGCTAGAAGAACTTTGTGATTTCAATCTTGGAATGCTAATTTGATTTCTAAAATCCATATTTCTTTTTTTCCAAGATATTCAATTATTTGGTTCATAATTGGATTCAATTATTTAACTGTTACTCTGGGCTTCAAGATTGAGTTCTAAGACTAAAACTTTAAGTTTATATTAGTTTTCTGTTCTTACTAAGGAACGGTATCCTGAATTCTTCCCCAAGTAACATGTTTATAATTGGAAGTTTTTTTCTTCATTCAATTAAGCCTTTTAAAGTTCAAAGTCAGCTCCCTAAATTTGCATGTAGGTGCGATTCTTATTCCAGCTTGGCTGGTAAGGGGCAGGTTAAGACTTTTTTGAAATTTGTTTGGTTCTATTCGGTCAAAACTTCTTAAACTTTGGGTACAGAATAAGTTTCAGAGTAAAACCGTCTGTGAGAAGTCTTTTTTTCTCTATCATATTCCAGCTATTCCAGTAAGACTAACACTTTCCTGAAGTGTGTCTTAGACCTGGAGTTTTCTGGGTTATTTTTTCCAGTTTCATTTTAGGAACTGGGTTTTGGGGTTTTATTCAAGACTATTCATTGTTCCAAAGATAGAAAATCTTTTTGAACTGTCATATAAGTGTACCATCTTTTAGAATGGTGTTTATATGGTCTATTCGGCCTTTTTGGTCAGTGATGGCATTATTTGTCTACAATAGATACAATAGATGCATATCTTCATTTCTTTCATGTAATTAGCAAGAGTCCATGAGCTAGTGACGTTTTTTTATATACATTCCTACCAGGAGGGGCAAAGTTTCCCAAACCTCAAAATGCCTATAAATACACCCCTCACCACAACCACAAATCAGTTTTACAAACTTTGCCTCCTATGGAGGTGGTGAAGTAAGTTTGTGCTAGATTCTACGTTGATATGCGCTCCGCAGCAGGTTGGAGCCCGGTTTTCCTCTCAGCGTGCAGTGAATGTCAGAGGGATGTGAGGAGAGTATTGCCTGTTTGAATTCAATGATCTCCTTCTACGGGGTCTATTTCATGGGTTCTCTGTTATCGGTCGTAGAGATTCATCTCTTACCTCCCTTTTCAGATCGACGATATACTCTTATATATACCATTACCTCTGCTGATTCTCGTTTCAGTACTGGTTTGGCTTTCTACAACATGTAGATGAGTGTCCTGGGGTAAGTAAGTCTTATTTTCTGTGACACTCTAAAGCTATGGTTGGGCACTTTTTTATAAAGTTCTAAATATATGTATTCAAACATTTATTTGCCTTGACTCAGGATGTTCAACATTTCCTTATTTCAGACAGTCAGTTTCATATTTGGGATAATGCATTTGAATATATCATTTTTATCTTACCTTAAAATTTGACTTTTTCCCTGTGGGCTGTTAGGCTCGCGGGGGCTGAAAATGCTTCATTTTATTGCGTCATTCTTGGCGCGGACTTTCTTGGCGCGAAATTTTTTTTCTATTTCCGGCGCCATACGTGTCGCCGGAAGTTGCGTCATTTTTGACGTTTTTCGCGCCAAAAATCGGCGTTCCGGATGTGGCGTCATTTTTGGCGCTAATAGCATTTAGGCGCCAAATATTGTGGGCGTCAAATTTGTCTCCACTTTATTTAAGTCTCATTATTTGTTGCTTCTGGTTGCTAGAAGCTTGTTCACTGGCATTTTTTCCCATTCCTGAAACTGTCATTTAAGGAATTTGATCAATTTTGCTTTATATGTTGTTTTTTCTATTACATATTGCAAGATGTCCCACGTTGCAACTGAGTCAGAAGATACCACTGGAAAATCGCTGCCTGGTGCTGGAACTACCAAAGCTAAGTGTATCTGCTGTAAACTTTTGGTAGTTGTTCCTCCAGCTGTTGTTTGTATTAAATGTCATGACAAACTTGTTAATGCAGAAAATATTTCCTTTAGTAAAGTACCATTACCTGTTGCAGTTCCATCAACATCTAATGTTCAGAGTGTTTCTGATAACATAAGAGATTTTGTTTCTGAATCCATTAAGAAGGCTATGTCTGTTATTCCTCCTTCTGGTAAACATAAAAAGTCTTTTAAAACTTCTCTTTATACAGATGAATTTTTAAATGAACATCATCATTCTGATTCTAATGATTCTTCTGATACAGAGGATTCTGTCTCAGAGGTTGATGCTGATAAATCGTCATATTTATTTAAAATGGAATTTATCCGTTTGCATTAGAAATTGAGGATTCTGGTCCTCTTGATACTAAATCTAAACGTTTAGACAAGGTCTTTAGATCTCCTGTGGTTATTCCAGAAGTTTTTCCTGTTCCTGGTGCTATTTCTGAAGTAATTTCCAGACAATGGAATAATTTGGGTAATTAATTTACTCCTTCTAAACGTTTTAAGCAATTATATCCTGTACCGTCCGACAGATTAGAGTTTTGGGACAAAATCCCTAAAGTTGATGGGGCTATTTCTACCCTTGCTAAACGTACTACTATTCCTACGGCAGATGGTACTTCCTTTAAGGATCCTTTAGATAGGAAAATTGAATCCTTTCTAAGAAAAGCTTATCTGTGTTCAGGTAATCTTCTTAGACCTGCTATATCATTGGCTGATGTTGCTGCAGCTTCAACTTTTTGGTTGGAAACTTTAGCGCAACAAGTAACAGATCATGATTCTCATAATATTTTTCTTCTTCTTCAACATGCTAATAATTTTATCTGTGATGCCATTTTTGATATTATCAGAGTTGATGTCAGGTTTATGTCTCTAGCTATTTTAGCTAGAAGAGCTTTATGGCTTAAAACTTGGAATGCTGATATGTCTTCTAAATCAACTCTACTTTCCCTTTCTTTCCAGGGTAATAAATTATTTGGTTCTCAGTTGGATTCTATTATATCAACTGTTACTGGTGGGAAAGGAACTTTTTTACCACAGGATAAAAAATCTAAAGGTAAAAACAGGGCTAATAATCGTTTTCGTTCCTTTCGTTTCAACAAAGAACAAAAGCCTGATCCTTCATCCTCAGGAGCAGTTTCAGTTTGGAAACCATCTCCAGTCTGGAATAAATCCAAGCCTTCTAGAAAAGCAAAGCCAGCTTCTAAGTCCACATGAAGGTGCGGCCCTCATTCCAGCTCAGCTGGTAGGGGGCAGATTACGTTTTTTCAAAGGAATTTGGATCAATTCTGTTCACAATCTTTGGATTCAGAACATTGTTTCAGAAGGGTACAGAATTGGTTTCAAGATAAGACCTCCTGCAAAGAGATTTGTCCCAGTAACTCAGTGAAAGCTCAAGCATTTCTGAAATGTGTTTCAGATCTAGAGTTGGCTGGAGTAATTATGCCAGTTCCAGTTTTGGAACAGGGGCTGGGGTTTTATTCGAATCTCTTCATTGTACCCAAGAAGGAGAATTCCTTCAGACCAGTTCTGGATCTAAAAATATTGAATCGTTATGTAAGGATACCAACATTCAAAATGGTAACTGTAAGGACTATATTGCTTTTTGTTCAGCAAGGGCATTATATGTCTACAATAGATTTACAGGATGCATATCTGCATATTCCGATTCATCCAGCTCACTATCAGTTCCTGAGATTCTCTTTCCTGGACAAGCATTACCAGTTTGTGGCTCTGCCGTTTGGCCTAGCTACAGCTCCAAGAATTTTTACAAAGGTTCTCGGTGCCCTTCTGTCTGTAATCAGAGAACAGGGTATTGTGGTATTTCCTTATTTGGACGATATCTTGGTACTTGCTCAGTCTTCACATTTAGCAGAATCTCATACGAATCGACTTGTGTTGTTTCTTCAAGATCATGGTTGGAGGATCAATTCACTAAAAAGTTCATTGATTCCTCAGACAAGGGTAACCTTTTTAGGGTTCCAGATAGATTCAGTGTCCATGACTCTATCTTTGACAGACAAGAGACGTCTAAAATTGATTTCAGCTTGTCGAAACCTTCAGTCACAATCATTCCCTTCGGTAGCCTTATGCATGGAAATTCTAGGTCTTATGACTGCTGCATCGGACGCGATCCCCTTTGCTCGTTTTCACATGCGACCTCTTCAGCTCTGTATGCTGAACCAATGGTGCAGGGATTACACAAAGATATCTCAATTAATATCTTTAAAACCGATTGTCCAACATTCTCTGACGTGGTGGACAGATCACCATCGTTTAATTCAGGGGGCTTCTTTTGTTCTTCCGACCTGGACTATAATCTCAACAGATGCAAGTCTTACAGGTTGGGGAGCTGTGTGGGGGTCTCTGACGGCACAAGGGGTTTGGGAATCTCAGGAGGTGAGATTACCGATCAATATTTTGGAACTCCGTGCAATTTTCAGAGCTCTTCAGTCTTGGCCTCTTCTGAAGAGAGAGTCGTTCATTTGTTTTCAGACAGACAATGTCACAACTGTGGCATACATCAATCATCAAGGAGGGACTCACAGTCCTCTGGCTATGAAAGAAGTATCTCGAATTCTGGTTTGGGCGGAATCCAGCTCCTGTCTAATCTCTGCGGTTCATATCCCAGGTATAGACAATTGGGAAGCGGATTATCTCAGTCGCCAAACGTTGCATCCGGGCGAATGGTCTCTTCACCCAGAGGTATTTCTTCAGATTGTTCAAATGTGGGAACTCCCAGAAATAGATCTGATGGCTTCTCATCTAAACAAGAAACTTCCCAGGTATCTGTCCAGATCCCGGGATCCTCAGGCGGAGGCAGTGGATGCATTATCACTTCCTTGGAAGTATCATCCTGCCTATATCTTTCCGCCTCTAGTTCTTCTTCCAAGAGTAATCTCCAAGATTCTGAAGGAATGCTCGTTTGTTCTGCTGGTAGCTCCAGCATAGCCTCACAGGTTTTGGTATGCGGATCTTGTCCGGATGGCCTCTTGCCAGCCGTGGACTCTTCCGTTAAGACCAGACCTTCTGTCACAGGGTCCTTTCTTCCATCAGGATCTCAAATCCTTAAATTTAAAGGTATGGAGATTGAACGCTTGATTCTTGGTCAAAGAGGTTTCTCTGACTTTGTGATTAATACTATGTTACAGGCTCGTAAATCTGTATCTAGAGAGATATATTATAGAGTCTGGAAGACTTATATTTCTTGGTGTCTTTCTCATCATTTTTCCTGGCATTCTTTTAGAATTCCGAGAATTTTACAGTTTCTTCAGGATGGTTTAGATAAAGGTTTGTCCGCAAGTTCCTTGAAAGGACAAATCTCTGCTCTTTCTGTTCTTTTTCACAGAAAGATTGCTAATCTTCCTGATATTCATTGTTTTGTACAAGCTTTGGTTCGTATAAAACCTGTCATTAAGTCAATTTCTCCTCCTTGGAGTTTGAATTTGGTTCTGAGGGCTCTTCAAGCTCCTCCTTTTGAACCCATGCATTCATTGGACATTAAATTACTTTCTTGGAAAGTTTTGTTCCTTTTGGCCATCTCTTCTGCCAGAAGAGTCTCTGAATTATCTGCTCTTTCTTGTGAGTCTCCTTTTCTGATTTTTCATCAGGATAAGGCAGTGTTGCGAACTTCTTTTGAATTTTTACCTAAGGTTGTGAATTCCAACAACATTAGTAGAGAAATTGTGGTTCCTTCATTATGTCCTAATCCTAAGAATTCTAAGGAGAAATCGTTGCATTCTTTGGATGTTGTTAGAGCTTTGAAATATTATGTTGAGGCTACTAAGTCTTTCCGTAAGACTTCTAGTCTATTTGTCATCTTTTCCGGTTCTAGGAAAGGTCAGAAAGCTTCTGCCATTTCTTTGGCATCTTGGTTGAAATCCTTAATTCACCATGCTTATGTCGAGTCGGGTAAAACTCCGCCTCAAAGGATTACAGCTCATTCTACTAGGTCAGTTTCTACTTCCTGGGCGTTTAGGAATGAGGCTTTGGTTGATCAGATTTGCAAAGCAGCAACTTGGTCCTCTTTGCATACTTTTACTAAATTCTACCATTTTGATGTGTTTTCTTCTTCTGAAGCAGTTTTTGGTAGAAAAGTACTTCAGGCAGCGGTTTCAGTTTGAAGCTTCTGCTTATGTTTTCATTAAACTTTATTTTGGGTGTGGATTATTTTCAGCAGGAATTGGCTGTCTTTATTTTATCCCTCCCTCTCTAGTGACTCTTGCGTGGAAAGATCCACATCTTGGGTAGTCATTATCCCATACGTCACTAGCTCATGGACTCTTGCTAATTACATGAAAGAAAACATAATTTATGTAAGAACTTACCTGATAAATTCATTTCTTTCATATTAGCAAGAGTCCATGAGGCCCACCCTTTTTGGTGGTTATGATTTTTTTGTATAAAGCACAACTATTCCAATTCCTTATTTTATATGCTTTCGCACTTTTTTATCACCCCACTTCTTGGCTATTCGTTAAACTGATTTGTGGGTGTGGTGAGGGGTGTATTTATAGGCATTTTGAGGTTTGGGAAACTTTGCCCCTCCTGGTAGGAATGTATATCCCATACGTCACTAGCTCATGGACTCTTGCTAATATGAAAGAAATGAATTTATCAGGTAAGTTTTTACATAAATTATGTTTTTCTGTTTTCATTCAGATTATTTTTATTTTCTGAGATTCTCTTTTTTTGACAAGCATTACCAATTTGTTGTTTTTCCTTCTGGTCTAGCGACAGCTCTAAGAATCTTTTCAAGGTTCTCAGTGTTCCTTATTTGGACGGTATCGTGGTACTGGCTCAGTCTTTTCGTTCTGCGGAATCTCATACGATTCAACTTTGTTGTTTCTTCAAGACATAGTTAGAGGATCTTTTTATCAAAAGTTCCTTGTTTCCTCACACAAGGGTCACCTTTTTTAGGTTTCCAGATAGATTGTGTCAATGTTTTTGTCTCTAACAGGCAAGTGACAAGTTTATTGGGTTCCGTTTGTCGGAACCTTCAGTCTCTATTATTTCCTTCAAGTTGCTATATATGCATGGAAGTTTTAGGTTTCATGGCTGCAGCATTGGATTCGATTCCCTTTGCTCATTTCATAGGAAACCTTTTCAGTTTTTTATGCTGAATAATGGTGCAGGGATTCTAGGATTTCACTTTTTATATCTTTGAATCCTAATGTTTAACTATCTTTGATTCAGTGGTTAAGATCACCATCATTTAGTTCTACAGGTCTCTTCGGCTCTTTTAACCTGGACCATGATCTCTACAGATGCAAGTCTTTTAGGTTGGGAGACTGTCTGAGGATCTCTGTCAGCACAAGGGGTTTGGAAATCTCAGGAGGCGAGATTACCATTTGATATTTTGGAACTCCGTGCATTCTCAGAGTTCTTCAGTTTGGTTTCTTTATGAAGAAGAGACGTTTTTTCAGACAGACAATGTCACAACTGTGGCGTATGTCAATCATCAGGGTGGGACTATCAGTCTTTAGGCTGTGACAGAAGTATCGCGGATATTTGCTTGGGCTAAATCCAGCTCCTATCTAATTTATGTGTTCTTTTTCCCAGGTATAGACAATTGGGAAGCGGATTATCTCTGTTAATCAAGCTTTACATCCGGGAGAATGGTCTCTTTACCCAGATATGTTTTTCAATTTTTTTCACATGTGAGAGCTTCCAGAAATAGATCTGATGGCATCTCATCTAAACAAGGAACTTCCCAGGGGCCTATTCAGGTCCTGGGATCCTCAGGCGGAAGTAGTGTATGCATTAACACTTCTTTGGAATTATCAATCTGCATATATTTTTTCATCTCTGGTTCTTCTTTTTAGAATGATTTTTCTAAATCATCAGAGAGCAATCTTTGGTGTGGCTGGTGGCTCCAGCATGGCCACACAGGTTTTGGTATATGGTTCTTGTTCGCATGTCCAGTTGCCAATCTTGGTTACTTCCATTAAGGCCAGACCTTATATCTTAACATTCGTTTTTTTCATCAGGAAATCAAATTATTAATTTGATGGTATGAAAATGTAACGCTTAGTACTTAGTCATAGAAGTTTCTCTGACTCAGTGATTAATACTATGTTGCAGGCTCGTAAATCTGTGTCTAGTAGGATTTATTATCGAGTTTGGAAGATTTCCATCTCTTGATGCTCTTCTTATGAATTCTCTTGGCATTCTTTTAGAATTCCTAGGATTTTATAGTTCTTCATAAGGTTTTGTCTGCATGTTCCTTGAAAGAACAAATCTCTGCTTTTTCTGTGCTGTTTCACAGTAAGAATTGCTAAATCTTTCTGATATTCATTGTTTTGTTCAGGCTTTGGTTCGTATCAAGCCTGTCATTAAGCCAATTACTCCTCCTTGGAGTCTTATTTTGGTTCTGAATGCTTTGCAGGCTTTTCTGTTTGAGCCTATGCTTTCTTTGGACATTAATTACTTTCATGGAAAGTATTGTTCTTTTTAGACATCTCTTCAGCTAGAACAGTTTTTGAATTATCTGTTCTTTCTTGTAAATCTCCTTTTTCTGATTTTTCATCAGGATAAGGTGGTTTTTGCTGTCCTAATTTCAATTTTTACCTAAAGTTGTGAATTCTAACAACATTAGTAGAGGGATTATTGTCCTTTCCTTGTGTCCTAATCCTAAGAATTCTTTGGTAAGATTCTTACATTCTTTGGATGTGGTAAGAGTTTTGAAATATTATGTTGAAGCTACTCAGATTTCAGACAGACTTCTAGTCTATTTGTTATCTTTTCTGGTTTTAGGAAGGTCAGAAGGCTTCTGCCTTTTCTTTGACTTCTTGGTTAAAGCTTTTGATTCATCATGCTTATTTGGAGTCGGGTTAATCCCCGCCTCTGAGGATTACGGTTCATTCTACTATTTCAGTTTCTATTTCCTGGACTTTTAAGAATGAAGCTTCTGTTGTTCAGATTTGCAAAGCAATGACTTGGTCTTCTTTGCATATTTTTACTAAATTCTACCATTTTGATCTTTTCTCTTCTTCAGAAGCAGTTTTTGGTAGAATTGTACTTCAGGCAGCTGTTTCAGTTTGATTCTTCTGCTTATATTTCAGTTTTTTTCATTATAAAAATTGCTTGCCTGCAGGGAATTAACCTTATTAAAACATATTTTTTTCCAGCAGAAACTCATAAGACAAATGCATAGAGAAGTGATTGAATGATAAAGAGTTTACCAATAATTTACTATAAGCTGGTGAGACGGCTTAGCGCGCCAATCATCAACCTGCAGCACATTGTTCAAACCTCAGGACTGCAAATTCTGTTCCAGTGGCATTTCTTCTAACACAGGGGTGGCCTCATCTTCTGCTACCTATTTCTCTATTTTTTGTTTAAATCGCTCGCCTCTCTTTTTGCTGTTTGTAGGGCACTAGACATTATAAACACTACCTTGCAAATTCAGGGCAGAGAACGCCTTTGAAGTTTGGGGGTGCTTCAGTAATGAATATGCAGCACCTGCCTGTACCCCTAGAATTGTCACTGTTCTGATGTTAACAAATTAAAGGGCCAGATTACAAGTGGAGCGCTAAATATTGCTTTCTTGCGATATTTGCGCTCCACTGAGTAATACCAGCACACACTAATGTGCGCTGGTATTACAAGTTGAAAGCAATGCAAACGTGAGTTTGAGTTCACAATGCTGGAAAGCATTGCGCTCACGAGAGTGCGCTTCCAAAGCCTCCAATGGGAGCCTCATTCTGAGAGACACAGCACAGAACCAAAGCACAGCGATGGCAGCTAATTGTAAATATATATGTATATGCTTTTATATATATATATATATATATATATACTGTATGTATATATATATATATATATATATATTTATTTATTTATGTGTTAATATGTATATATACACATATTAACACATAAATATATATATATATAAATATATATGTATATATATATGTATATAACCATATACATATATATTAACTGGGAACACACAGTTCCCATAGACCACAATGTAAAGGCCACTCCCTGCCTAGTGCATTTATTTTATTAAAAAATAAAAATGCTACAATTTTTTTTATATATAAAACACACACCACTGTATTTTGGGGGCATTTGGGGCACATTTATAAAATTAACCAGAGATCTGATCTCTGGTTAATGTTATAAGCGCTAATTGCTACCGCTAGCTCGAGGTAGCAATAAACAGCCACTTGTAATGGCTGACTATTTATTGCGTGCTCACAAACTAGCACATTTGCCCATTTGAGGGTGCGCTCCACTTGTAATCTAGCCCTATAGGTACATTAAAGTGATATGAAACCCCTAACATTTTCTTTTGTGATTCAGACAGAGCAAACCATTTTTTTAAAAAGTTTCCAATTTACTTCTATTATCAAATTTGCTTCCCCCCCCATTGTGTTCTTTGTTGAAGAGATACCTAGGTAGGTGTCTGGAGCACAACATGGCAGTGCTGCCATCTAGTGCTCTTGCAAATGGATAACACTGTATTAAAACTGCTGCCATATAGTGCTCCAGACCTGTGCAAGCTCCTGAGATTATGTCCCTGCTTTTCAACAAAAGATACCAAGAGAACAAAGAACAAAATATAATAGAAGTAAATTTAGAAAGTTGTTTAAAACTGCGTGCTCTGTCTGAATCATGAAAGAAACATTTTGGGTTTCATGTCCTTAGAGAGACCAAAAAGCTAATTCTGTAACCTGTAAACATTCTATAAAAAGCTGATTTAGGCAATTTGCTGAATTTTGAAAACCTAGGGTACAGAGTTAACTTTTTGTCCCCTATAGGGATTGCTAGAAAATCACCTTTTTACACAAAAGCAAGAGGTGGTTAATGTCCAGGTATAGGCACGGACAAAGGCTATGACGGACATTTTCCAAAGTACAGACGTTAGTGAAGGACACCAAGGTACATTTCAAATTAAAAACATCAAAAAAACACTCTTTACAGAGAGGGTAGTGAATAGATGGTGGAATAGCCATCCAGCAGAAGTGGTAGCGACGGTGAAGTAGTTTAAACATGCATGGGATAGGCATAAGGTTATGCTAGATATAGATAAGGCCAGGAACTAATGAAAGTATTCAGAAAATTGGGTAGACTAGATAGGCCGAATGGTTCCTATCTGCAGAAAAATATTCTATGTTTCTATAAGTCAGGAGAGCGACACTTTGCTGTCAAATGGGCTGCACGTTGGACACCCTTGGTCTAGTTCCACAAGTACAAATTAGTCATCTAATCAAATAAGTTTAAAATAACATTTATATAAAGACTGCTTGAGGAATTGCCTTTTATTTTGTTGTGGTTTTATTGAGTCTGCAACTCCTGACCAAACCCACCCACCTTGATGTTAATTGCATGATCATCATGGTTGGTTACTTACTTACGTAAGGTTTGTCAGAGTCGGCAGCGATCTTCTACACACAGACACCAGCACCACGCTGCCGCACAGATCAAGGAATTGGATGGGTCACAACTCACAGTTAGTTGACTGCAGGCAGCTTGCTTATTTCCTCACTTTCCCGCTACTAAGCATGGGTCAAGGAGGATTGAGGACCAGCATTCATCTGTCCTACTCCTCCCTCCCCAAAATGGGTGGTGGACACTACAAGGGCCAGTCACGGACACCTTGCCTATCCCTGTTAATGTCCTTTAAAAGGGACATGAAAGTCAAAATGAAACTTTCATGCAATTTTAAGAGACTTTATAATTAACTTTTTTTAGTCAAATGTACTTCTTCTCTTGCTATCCTTTGTTGAAAAACATACCTGGCTAGGCTCAGGAGCAGCACACTGTACTACTGGGGGCAAGCTTGTGATTGGTGACTATCTACAACTGCCCTTTTGTCATTGGCTCACTAGATGTGTTCACTAGTGGATTGCTGCTCTCGAACTGAGCTTAACTATGTGTTTAATCATGTTTGCAAGTGTTAAACACATAGTTATATACAAGCAATAGAGGAATAATAAATTATCTAACACATTACATCATTTTATTTACATTCTTTATATCCCTATAAATATTATTTTGTTGTGTGAATGTTAGAATGTATTTGCTGTCACTATTGTCACTGTTGTGCTCTATTGTATGTATCAGATCAGGATCAGATCTATCTTATGAAATTAAAGCCCTCTGACTATTGCAACAAGTAGAGGGAATAGCTTCCTGCACATTCTCAGTGCAAAAACATTGTTAAAGGGACAGTAACATTGTCTTTACCTTAATGGTTTTCCAATGACTTGTTATACCAGCTGCACAATATATATGAGAAATTGTTAATTTTGGGTTTATTTTGTATTTGAAATAGCTGTTTTTGTTCTTTAAAACCACAACCCATCAGTATGGGTTGAGCTTGAAGGGAAATCAGATATCCTTAGTTTTTCCCTTCCTGTACACACACATGCTTCTTTAAATATATATATATATATATATATATATATATATATATATATATATATATATATATATATATATATATATATAATATCTCTGTAAACCAAAGCCCTATACTTACAACAATTTAAATGTAACATTTTATTGATTATCTCTTCTCCTGGCTGATGCTTACACATATTTTCTTTATCCTAAACTTAAAGGGCCATAATACCCAAATGTTTAAAAATTTGAAAGTGATGCAGCATAGCTGTAAAAAGCTGACTAGAAAATATCTCCTGAACATCTCTATGTAAAAAAACCTCAAAAGTTCCTCAGTAGCCACCTCCCATTGTAAAGGATTTCTAAGCAGCATTTTAGTGTGTCTGTCCTGGGACAGCTTAGGGGATGAGCCTCGTGAACTCTCATATTATTTCACCAATCAGGTAAAGGAAGCTTACTATGAAATCTCATGAGAGTTAAGTCAAATCTCATGAGATCACAGTAAGAGTTCATGACCTCAGCACTGCTGATGCTGATTGGCTGCTGTTCATTTCTTCATTTTTTTTTATTTTTACCTGCAGCTGGGAGCAGGTGAAGTATAACTTTTTACACAGAACTTACTCTGCTGAGCTGAGGAGATTGTGGGGTAAAATATCTTCCTTTTTTACATAGAGATGCTCAGGTGATATTTTCCTGTCAGCTTTTTACAGTTATACTGCATCAGTTTCAAGTAATTTAGCATATGAGTATTATGTCCCTTTAAGTATAGAAACTTTCAGTATGGGTAGGTATACCACAGGAAAAAAACAGCTAGTTCAAATGCCAACATAAAGGTAAAGGATCTATTTGTAAACAATTTAATAAACAGCCAAAAAGCAGAACGAAGCCCAGCACCAATATATATAAAAATATCTTAAACTTTATTGGTATACATTAAAAGTATATATACAAAGAGAGTGGGTATCCAATTTAATAAACTCTAGCAGGTAAAATGGATCATTGGAAACAAATTAAAGTGAAGAAAATGTAAGGTAAACTGTCCCTTTAAGTTTAAAGGGACAGTATACTGTAAAATAGTTTTTCCCTTAATGTGTTTACAATTGCTTTTTTTACCCACTGCAGAGTAAAACATGTTTGAAAATTAGCCTTTTAAGGCTTATTTGTGTATATTAAAGCTCTGATTTTGTGTTTTGAAGCCAGAAACTAATAAAATGGGTTGAGCTTGTAGGTATAATCAAATCTCATTACTGTATCACATTGTGCAAATATACCTGCTTCTTTATCTTATATCTGTCCTTAAAACAATCACCAGTACTTTGAGAGAACAATGGAAAATCAACCTTATCTCTGCTATATCGCACTGGGAGTGTAATTTCTTCTGCTGGCTGTGTTTACAAAGCTTATCTATAGCTGGTACGCGCGGCCACAAACTTTCAGAATAGGTGGGGATACTACATGCTAAATCAACAATTTAAAATGCCAATATAAGGGTAAAGGAGCTACCTGTAAACAATTTAATACACTCCAGCAGATAAAGTGGATCATTGGGAACAAATTAAAGGGGAGAAAATTTTTGAGTAAACTGTGACTTTAAGCCACACTCTAAACGTATTTGAGTAACATTTTAATTTGCCATTGATCTCTAAAAAAAAAAAAAAAAAACGAATTTATAAGATAAAATTAAAAGCAACCTATTCAAATTCTTCCCATGTACCCAAATAATTATCAAAATAAAGAGAGTGTGCTGATAAATGCTGCATTTTGTTGTTGACTATTGTGGGTATAAGCAGTGTAATGGGCTCCTGTCTTGCTTTATAGTTTTGCATGAGTAAGGTACATGCAGTTCTGACTGGCACAGCATTTTATGAAGGTTTCTTGGCCTTGCAGTTCTCTTTAGTTACTTATTATAAGATGTCTTCTGGTTCTAAAGAGCAAACCGTTCTAGCTGTAGTCCATGTAACTCTCATCATTATTATAGGAAGATTGTGTTACTAGCATTCCCCCTGCATTACAGGCACTGTACTTTAATAGACCAATTGAAAACTATAAAAAAAAAATAATAATAATAAATAATGCATAAGTAAAAGACTGTATAAAACATTCCCCCACCTAAACCACCAGCACCTTCTGTACGATTTATACTTGATGCTTTTATTGTTTAAATAGATAAGACAAAGCCTTTACTACCCATTCCCCATCTTTGCACAACCAACATTGTTATATTAAAATACTTACTTAGGGGGGGCGGAGCAAGCCTGGGTACTGAGAGGTCGCATTTTATTTCTGCTCTGCTGATACCGCATATAATCTGACTTTTTTGACCCCTCAACCCAGTTTCAATCCATATCTTAGATACATCTAACCCCTGAGGGGAAGAAAGGGAAACATAGACTACCGGATGGTAATTTTAAAGAAGAGAAAGTTGATGTTTTTGTGACCTGACTAATGCTGAGACGGCCTAGGAGCGGCCATTTTCTCATCTATGTAAAGGCTTCCTAGTGAATCAAGAGACCTTGTTTACATAACGTATGTGACCGGCCACACAAGATAGAAGAGAGTGACACTGTGGTGATAGCATGGCTTCCTGCAGCATTGAACTAACAACCGCTATTTCCCATCTACTGAGTGCCCATTTTAGACGTCTTGAGGACTGCCTCGCATCGAAGTGGGGCTCCATATACATGCGGATGCCCCACGATGGAACAGCTATACGCTTGGTGGCAGACCTTGGGCAGGAGGTTATAGACGAGGATAGGTGTGGACAGACAGAAGAAAATAATATATCAACTAAGGATCCGGCAATCACCGGAAAACGCTACAACCAGGGCGATCTCCCTAAAGAGATGGGCTCCTTGCATAGCTTGCTTCCTGTGATAGAAGAGGAGAGGACGACATCTGTGGTGATACGGCTGGTCGCTGAGGAGTCGGTGGGACTACCCGCTGCAACATGTGAGCAAATTTGTGTCTATGCAATGTGGCCAGCTTACCGATCATCTCAGGCAACAGCGGCAGAGGAGGGCCCTTGTGGCCCGGTGTCTGTTCCTTTGAGACTTGCACACTACTCGGTTTCTCCCGGCCACAGAGCACCTACTTTGTGTCTCCCAGAAGCGGACATTAACCAACTTAAGAACAGAAATGAGAATCTACTCTGCTTGCTGGTGTGGTCCTCTGCTCCCCATATACTCCAAAAAGAAGGAGTCGGTTAAAATCAGGAAGACTCAAATCTGTCTGGTGCTTTAGACAGGCCTGCAGTGACAGTATGGACACTTATTATGGACTATACGTGAATTTACCAATAAATAGTTGTGCCTGGTCAATAGGTCTTTGAATCGGCTGACTTTTGACACACATGACGTTTATAGCTTATACTATATGTTCGGATATTGGTAACATAACCCTTTACTATTTACTGCTTAGTTTTAGAAACTTAAATTTTCTTACTCTCATTTCATTCAGGTTTAATAAATGTTTGAAGCCTAATGTTTTTTATATTATACGTCTAACATTGTTAATGCAGTGAGAGCCACCACCTTTAGGAGTTTCTATACTCAGTTTTACAGGTTGTGGGACCCTTGCATTGGTTTAAAATTGTGATGTAAGGGGATTGGAGATGCCTGGTTTAATACATTATGGTACTATTTAAGTTATCTTTATGGGGATAAATTGGGATACTGCTACAGTAGTACAATTCCAGTTAGCCTCTTCTGATTTATAGCTTGACAAGCATATCTCTGAAGTAAGACGGATATGAGGTGAGAACAATTAGTACTTTACTGCCAGGATTTATATGTATTCTTGCTGGGTATAGGGCCCATACCCAGGGGAGAAGATCTTAGACAGCTAAGTTATAGAAATGCAGATCCTTTTGTTACGATAGCATTGATATGCTTACACTTCGGTCCTTGATTCAGTCAGTTTTAAAAATAGATACAGTATTTTTTAACCCCTATTTAGCAATAGCATTATCTACTTATAATCATATAAGGTTCTATAGAGCAGACTGGTCCTGCGATATTAATTACAGGCGCTATTCCCTTTCTCACTATATCTTAAATAAGTTATGAAAATTACGCCACATTTCTAAATTTGGATATGTAGGTCCTACCCTGTTAGACATATCGTAAACACAGCATGTAATCAGCGCTTTCTACTCCTGTACTTGCTAGTAACTCAGTTGCTCCTGAACATCTCCACATAGTTAGGTCGCTAGAATATGCTAGTTTTAAGTCACCTGCAATAGTTTCCCTTATTCCTTAATGAAGGCATAGTATTTCCCCTTCTCTTAGAGGAGGGGCTGCACATCTTACCATAACTAAGCAACCACTTACCCCTCACCTCCCCCCCCCACACACATACTAATAAACCTCCTACTTTTGGAGGGTTAACTATACGGCTCATCTTGCCTATGCCGCACTTTAACTACTCATACCTACACACCATGTTATTTACGCTGCAAATTGATATTTTTACTTTTATTATTACTTACAACACTACTTGCTAAAATGTCCTCAGTTTACAGGCCCAAAAGGGTTGCTAGAATTGTTAATTTTAACTTAAGTTCATATCAAGAGGAAAGAGAAAGAGAGGTGTCAGTTTTCTTTCATGTAATTAGCAAGAGTCCATGAGCTAGTGACGTATGGGATATACATTCCTACCAGGAGGGGCAAAGTTTCCCAAACCTCAAAATGCCTATAAATACACCCCTCACCACACCCACAATTCAGTTTTTACAAACTTTGCCTCCGATGGAGGTGGTGAAGTAAGTTTGTGCTAGATTCTACGTTGATATGCGCTCCGCAGCAAGTTGGAGCCCGGTTTTCCTCTCAGCGTGCAGTGAATGTCAGAGGGATGTGAGGAGAGTATTGCCTATTTGAATGCAGTGATCTCCTTCTAAGGGGTCTATTTCATAGGTTCTCTGTTATCGGTCGTAGAGATTCATCTCTTACCTCCCTTTTCAGATCGACGATATACTCTTATATATACCATTACCTCTGCTGATTCTCGTTTCAGTACTGGTTTGGCTATCTGCTATATGTAGATGAGTGTCCTGGGGTAAGTAAGTCTTATTTTCTGTGACACTCCAAGCTATGGTTGGGCACTTTGTTTATAAAGTTCTTAATATATGTATTCAAACATTTATTTGCCTTGACTCAGAATGTTCAACTTTCCTTATTTTCAGACAGTCAGTTTCATATTTGGGATAATGCATTTTGATTTGACCATTTTTTCTTACCTTAAAATTTGACTTTTTCCCTGTGGGCTGTTAGGCTCGCGGGGGCTGAAAATGCTTCATTTTATTGCGTCATTCTTGGCGCGGACTTTTTTGGCGCAAAAATTCTATTTCCGTTTCCGGCGTCATACGTGTCGCCGGAAGTTGCGTCATTCTTTGACGTTATTTCGCGCCAAAAATGTCGGCGTTCCGGATGTGGCGTCATTTTTGGCGCCAAAAAGCATTTAGGCGCCAAATAATGTGGGCGTCTTATTTGGCGCGAAAAAATATGGGCGTCACTTTTGTCTCCACATTATTTAAGTCTCATTTTTTTATTGCTTCTGGTTGCTAGAAGCTTGTTCTTTGGCATTCTTTCCCATTCCTGAAACTGTCATTTAAGGAATTTGATCAATTTTGCTTTATATGTTGTTTTTTCTCTTACATATTGCAAGATGTCTCACGTTGCATCTGAGCCAGAAGATACTACAGGAAAATCGCTGTCAAGTGCTGAATCTACCAAAGCTAAGTGTATCTGCTGTAAACTTTTGGTAGCTATTTCTCCAGCTGTTGTTTGTATTGATTGTCATGACAAACTTGTTAAAGCAGATAATATTTCCTTTAGTAAAGTACCATTGCCTGTTGCAGTTCCCTCAACATCTAAGGTGCAGAATGTTCCTGATAATATAAGAGATTTTGTTTCTGAATCCATAAAGAAGGCTATGTCTGTTATTTCTCCTTCTAGTAAACGTAAAAAATCTTTTAAAACTTCTCTCCCTACAGATGAATTTTTAAATGAACATCATCATTCTGATTCTGATGACTCCTCTGGTTCAGAGGATTCTGTCTCTGAGGTTGATGCTGATAAATCTTCATATTTATTTTAAATGGAATTTATTCGTTCTTTACTTAAAGAAGTTCTAATTGCTTTAGAAATAGAGGATTCTGGTCCTCTTGATACTAATTCTAAACGTTTAGATAAGGTATTTAAAGCTCCTGTGGTTATTCCAGAAGTTTTTCCTGTTCCTAATGCTATTTCTGCAGTAATTTCCAAAGAATGGGATAATTTGGGTAATTCATTTACTCCTTCTAAACGTTTTAAGCAATTATATCCTGTGCCGTCTGACAGATTAGAATTTTGGGACAAGATCCCTAAAGTTGATGGGTCTATTTCTACCCTTGCTAAACGTACTACTATTCCTACGTCAGATGGTACTTCGTTTAAGGATCCTCTAGATAGGAAAATTGAGTCCTTTCTAAGAAAAGCTTATCTGTGTTCAGGTAATCTTCTTAGACCTGCTATATCTTTGGCTGATGTTGCTGCAGCTTCAACTTTTTGGTTGGAAACTTTAGCGCAACAAGTAACACATCGTGATTCTCATGATATTATTATTCTTCTTCAGCATGCTAATAATTTTATCTGTGATGCCATTTTTGATATTATCAGAGTTGATGTCAGGTTTATGTCTCTAGCTATTTTAGCTAGAAGAGCTTTATGGCTTAAAACTTGGAATGCTGATATGGCTTCTAAATCAACTTTACTTTCCATTTCTTTCCAGGGTAACAAATTATTTGGTTCTCAGTTGGATTCCATTATTTCAACTGTTACTGGTGGGAAAGGAACTTTTTTACCACAGGATAAAAAATCTAAAGGTAAAAACAGGGCTAATAATCGTTTTCGTTCCTTTCGTTTCAACAAAGAACAAAAGCCTGATCCTTCATCCTCAGGAGCAGTTTCAGTTTGGAGACCATCTCCAGTCTGGAATAAATCCAAGCCAGCTAGAAAGGCAAAGCCTGCTTCTAAGTCCACATGAAGGTGCGGCCCTCATTCCAGCTCAGCTGGTAGGGGGCAGGTTACGTTTTTTCAAGGAAATTTGGATCAATTCTGTTCACAATCTTTGGATTCAGAGCATTGTTTCAGAAGGGTACAGAATTGGTTTCAAGTTGAGACCTCCTGCAAAGAGATTTTTTCTTTCCTGTGTCCCAGTAAATCCAGTAAAAGCTCAAGCATTTCTGAAATGTGTTTCAGATCTAGAGTTGACTGGAGTAATTATGCCAGTTCCAGTTCCGGAACAGGGGATGGGGTTTTATTCAAATCTCTTCATTGTACCAAAGAAGGAGAATTCTTTCAGACCAGTTCTGGATCTAAAAATATTGAATCGTTATGTAAGGATACCAACGTTCAAGATGGTAACTGTAAGGACTATCTTACCTTTTGTTCAGCAAGGGAATTATATGTCCACGATAGATTTACAGGATGCATATCTGCATATTCCGATTCATCCAGATCATTATCAGTTCCTGAGATTCTCGTTTCTGGACAAGCATTACCAATTTGTGGCTCTGCCGTTTGGCCTAGTTACAGCTCCAAGAATTTTTACAAAGGTTCTCGGTGCCCTGCTGTCTGTAATCAGAGAACAGGGTATTGTGGTATTTCCTTATTTGGACGATATCTTGGTACTTGCTCAGTCTTTACATTTAGCAGAATCTCATACGAATCGACTTGTGTTGTTTCTTCAAGATCATGGTTGGAGGATCAATTTACCAAAAAGTTCTTTGATTCCTCAGACAAGGGTAACCTTTCTGGGTTTCCAGATGGATTCAGTGTCCATGACTCTGTCTTTAACAGACAAGAGACGTCTAAAGTTGATTACAGCTTGTCGAAACCTTCAGTCACAATCATTCCCTTCGGTAGCCTTATGCATGGAAATTCTAGGTCTTATGACTGCTGCATCGGACGCGATCCCCTTTGCTCGTTTTCACATGCGACCTCTTCAGCTCTGTATGCTGAAGCAATGGTGCAAGGATTACACGAAGATATCTCAATTAATATCTTTAAAACCGATTGTTCGACACTCTCTAACATGGTGGACAGATCACCATCGTTTAATTCAGGGGGCTTCTTTTGTGCTTCCGACCTGGACTGTAATTTCAACAGATGCAAGTCTCACAGGTTGGGGAGCTGTGTGGGGATCTCTGACGGCACAAGGAGTTTGGGAATCTCAGGAGGTGAGATTACCGATCAATATTTTGGAACTCCGTGCAATTTTCAGAGCTCTTCAGTTTTGGCCTCTTCTGAAGAGAGAATCGTTCATTTGTTTTCAGACAGACAATGTCACAACTGTGGCATACATCAATCATCAAGGAGGGACTCACAGTCCTCTGGCTATGAAAGAAGTATCTCGAATTTTGGTTTGGGCGGAATCCAGCTCCTGTCTAATCTCTGCGGTTCATATCCCAGGTGTAGACAATTGGGAAGCGGATTATCTCAGTCGCCAAACGTTGCATCCGGGCGAATGGTCTCTTCACCCAGAGGTATTTCTTCAGATTGTTCAAATGTGGGAACTTCCAGAAATAGATCTGATGGCGTCCCATCTAAACAAGAAACTTCCCAGGTATCTGTCCAGATCCCGGGATCCTCAGGCGGAGGCAGTGGATGCATTATCACTTCCTTGGAAGTATCATCCTGCCTATATCTTTCCGCCTCTAGTTCTTCTTCCAAGAGTAATCTCCAAGATTCTGAAGGAATGCTCGTTTGTTCTGCTGGTAGCTCCGGCATGGCCTCACAGGTTTTGGTATGCGGATCTTGTCCGGATGGCCTCTTGCCAACCGTGGACTCTTCCGTTAAGACCAGACCTTCTGTCACAAGGCCCTTTTTTCCATCAGGATCTGAAATCCTTAAATTTAAAGGTATGGAGATTGAACGCTTGATTCTTGGTCAAAGAGGTTTCTCTGACTCCGTGATTAATACTATGTTACAGGCTCGTAAATCTGTATCTCGAGAGATATATTATAGAGTCTGGAAGACTTATATTTCTTGGTGTCTTTCTCATCATTTTTCTTGGCATTCTTTTAGAATACCGAGAATTTTACAGTTTCTTCAGGATGGTTTAGATAAGGGTTTGTCCGCAAGTTCTTTGAAAGGACAAATCTCTGCTCTTTCTGTTCTTTTTCACAGAAAGATTGCTATTCTTCCTGATATTCATTGTTTTGTACAAGCTTTGGTTCGTATAAAACCTGTCATTAAGTCAATTTCTCCTCCTTGGAGTTTGAATTTGGTTCTGGGAGCTCTTCAAGCTCCTCCGTTTGAACCTATGCATTCATTGGACATTAAATTACTTTCTTGGAAAGTTTTGTTCCTTTTGGCCATCTCTTCTGCTAGAAGAGTTTCTGAATTATCTGCTCTTTCTTGTGAGTCTCCTTTTCTGATTTTTCATCAGGATAAGGCGGTGTTGCGAACTTCTTTTGAATTTTTACCTAAAGTTGTGAATTCCAACAACATTAGTAGAGAAATTGTGGTTCCTTCATTATGTCCTAATCCTAAGAATTCTAAGGAGAAATCGTTGCATTCTTTGGATGTTGTTAGAGCTTTGAAATATTATGTTGAAGCTACGAAATCTTTCCGTAAGACTTCTAGTCTATTTGTTATCTTTTCCGGTTCTAGGAAAGGCCAGAAAGCTTCTGCCATTTCTTTGGCATCTTGGTTGAAATCTTTAATTCATCTTGCCTATGTTGAGTCGGGTAAAATTCCGCCTCAGAGAATTACAGCTCATTCTACTAGGTCAGTATCTACTTCCTGGGCGTTTAGGAATGAAGCTTCGGTTGACCAGATCTGCAAAGCAGCAACTTGGTCCTCTTTGCATACTTTTACTAAATTCTACCATTTTGATGTATTTTCTTCTTCTGAAGCAGTTTTTGGTAGAAAAGTACTTCAGGCAGCGGTTTCAGTTTGAATCTTCTGCTTATGTTTTTCGTTAAACTTTATTTTGGGTGTGGATTATTTTCAGCAGGAATTGGCTGTCTTTATTTTATCCCTCCCTCTCTAGTGACTCTTGTGTGGAAAGATCCACATCTTGGGTAGTCATTATCCCATACGTCACTAGCTCATGGACTCTTGCTAATTACATGAAAGAAAACATAATTTATGTAAGAACTTACCTGATAAATTCATTTCTTTCATATTAGCAAGAGTCCATGAGGCCCGCCCTTTTTTTGTGGTGGTTATGATTTTGTATAAAGCACAATTATTCCAATTCCTTATTTTATATGCTTTCGCACTTTTTTATCACCCCACTTCTTGGCTATTCGTTAAACTGAATTGTGGGTGTGGTGAGGGGTGTATTTATAGGCATTTTGAGGTTTGGGAAACTTTGCCCCTCCTGGTAGGAATGTATATCCCATACGTCACTAGCTCATGGACTCTTGCTAATATGAAAGAAATGAATTTATCAGGTAAGTTCTTACATAAATTATGTTTTTCCTATAAGATTGTAGATATGGAGAATTTTATCTTCCTCTCTCTACAGAAGTTGCTCAATTACCATGTGATATTTAAGCTCATTTCGCAAAATGTTATAAAAATGAG
Source organism: Bombina bombina (assembly GCF_027579735.1). Classification (NCBI taxonomy): domain Eukaryota; kingdom Metazoa; phylum Chordata; class Amphibia; order Anura; family Bombinatoridae; genus Bombina; species Bombina bombina. The sequence continues at coordinate 250,762,983 of NC_069499.1, read as the reverse complement.
GTTTATGGTTGAGATCCATATGTGGTCTAATATGTTTATAATTTCCTTCTCTAGCTTTAATATTACCTTTTTACTATGGAGGTCCAAGAGTGACCTATGGTGTCATTTAGAAGGTTTTCAGATGTCTGGCATCCTATTTTCTTAATGTCCATACGATGTGTAATATGTTGGCTTTATATCTTTTTTCCTTTCATTTTACTGTTTGCGCCTTTGGTAAGGCTGAAGTTTTATTCCATGTGATGTAAGAATTGTTTTTGCGATGCTGTATGCCTTTCAGTGAACCTCAAATAAAAAAATATATTTAAAAAAAAATAAAAAAAAAATACTTACTATAATTTCTAAGATTGCCTGTTTCTAAGACCCTGCAGGTACCCCCTTGTCTCTCTGTGTTTTTTCTTTAACTTTTTGCAATCTTGCACTATAACCAGACAGTGCTAGTTCATGTGTGTTATATAGCTAACATTGTGCTTACTCCAGTGAAGATTGATAATGGGTTCACAAGAACCAGCACTAATTTGCTAAAAAGCAACATTGTAAAAAGCTAACAAAAAAAAGAGCGCAGGTAATCGTAGAGGAAAAAAAGTAAATTAATATAACCAAGGTGGTTATGCAGAACTAGGAAATGGGTAATAAAGGGATTATCTATCTTTTTAAACAATAACAATTTTCAAGTAGACTGTCCCTTTAACTTTTGGGAATACATTTTACAGACCGGAACACTAAATTCATCATTATTTAGGTTCATATAATACAGGCTGTTTATTAGAAGAAAAAAAGACCTGCCTTATGTTATCTTTCAGTAGAGAGATTTCTGTTTCTAATGGACTAGATTAACCTAGACCAATAGTTTTCAAACCTGTCCTTAAGCGTCTCTAACAGGCCAGATTTTCAGGATCATCTTGGGTGAGAGCAGGAAAAATAACCATGTTTACCAATCAGCTGATTATTTCACCTGTGCTACAGTTCAGATATCCTCAAAATCTGGCCTGTTGGGGAGGAGTGAGGACAGGTTTAAAAACCAGTGACACAGACTGTAGTATATTGTAGTCTTTATTATTTGAAAGAAGTATAATTTGAGTGAAAGGTTTATGTTTCTAAGAGCACACAAAAGCCGTTGTGTATAATGATGTCTGGATATAAGTATGTATACACATGGAGTCAGCTGTCCTGTACATTGTAACTGAGTTTTTGCAAATTGAGTTTCTGATTATTAGAGAGAGGTTATAAATGCTGGCAGTGACAGCATTTATACACTGATTCCTCTGTTTATGTAGACATGGTTATCCGATCATTATAATATAATTTCTGGCTCTAGTAGTTCAGACAGAGCTAAATCACTTATGCTGATAAGCTTATATGTAGTGTACTTCTGGCTGTCTAATCACTATTAGAAAGATTCTGGGCCAAAGTGCACAGTTGAAGATTCCTTTGCAATGCATTATGGTACTTGTAGTCCTGGCTAATGCTCCAATTTGCCATTGATCTCTAAAAAAAACAAAAAACTAATTTATAAGATAAAATTAAAAGCAACCTATTCAAATTCTTCCCATGTAACCAAATAATTATCAAAATAAAGAGAGTGTGCTGATAAATGCTGCATTTTGTTGTTGACTATTGTGGGTTATAAGCAGTGTAAGGGGCTCCTGTCTTGCTTTATAGTTTTGCATGAGTAAGGTACATGCAGTTCTGACTGGCACAGCATTTTATGAAGGTTTCTTGGCCTTGCAGTTCTCTTTAGTTACTTATTATAAGATGTCTTCTGGTTCTAAAGAGCAAACCGTTCTAGCTGTAGTCCATGTAACTCTCACCATTATTATAGGAAGATTGTGTTACTAGCATTCCCCCTGCATTGCAGGCACTGTACTTTAATAGACCAATTGAAAACTATAAAAAAATAATAATAAAAATTAATGCATAAGTAAAAGACTGTATAAAACGTGCCCCCACCTAAACCACAAGCACCTTCTGTACGCTTTATACTTGATGCTTTTATTGTTTAAATAGATAAGACAAAGCCTTTACTACCCATTCCCCATCTTTGCACAACCAACATTGTTATATTAAAATACTTACTATAATTTCTAAGATTGCCTGTTTCTAAGACCCTGCAGGTACCCCCTTGTCTCTGTGTTTTTTCTTTAACTTTTTGCAATCTTGCACTATAACCAGACAGTACTAGTTCATGTGTGTCATATAGCTAACATTGTGCTTACTCCAGTGAAGATTGATAATGGGTTCACAAGAACCAGCACTAATTTGCTAAAATGCAACATTGTAAAAAGCTAACAAAAAAAATACTGTCTAATCACTATTAGAAAGATTCTGGGCCAAAGTGCACAGTTGAAGATTCCTTTGCAATGCATTATGGTACTTGTAGTCCTGGCTAATGCTCCAGTAGCAGGGCCTAATAGCATTGCAGATGGGGTGCAGAGGCAGCAACTGCGAATGAGCCCCTGAGGGTGGGGGCCCAGCTTAAAAAAAAAAAAACAATAAAAAACGTTGACCTGCACTGATATCATGTGAGTGTGACATGATGCCTCACTAGTGTCTCTGACTACAGGGGTTAGTGTTTCTGTTTTACCCATTGGTGTTTATGTGTGTGTGTGTAACCATCAAATTACAGACCTTGTTACTACAGCATGGGGGGGGGGTAAACAGTGTCAGTCTATACAGTACCACTATATACAGTACGGGGGGGCTAGACCATGTCACAGACTACTGTGGTCACTTTATAAAGTACTGGGGCGGGTAGGGTCAGGCCAACCATCTCACCGGCGGATTACAGACTGTGTCACTGACTCACTATATACAGTACTGGTGGGTTAAACAGTGTCACTATATACAGTAATAGGGGGTCAGACCATTTCACAGACTGTGGGCACAGGGTACCTCCTTTTGCAGACATGTAATCTGATTCACATTTTTTTTCTTAAATGTAAATTTTTTTAAAATGAGATATGTATAAAATTCACCCTTTGGGGGGGTAGGGGTGGGTGGGGAGGGGGTAGGGGTGGGGGGAGGAGGGGGGAGGGGTGGGTGGGGAGGGGGGTAGGGGTGGGGGGAGGAGGGGGTAGGGGTGGGTGGGGAGGGGGTAGGGGTGGGTGGGGAGGGGGTAGGGGGAGGAGGGGGTAGGGGTGGGGGGAGGAGGGGGTAGGGGTGGGTGGGGAGGGGGTAGGGGTGGGTGGGGAGGGGGTAGGGGGAGGAGGGGGTAGGGGTGGGGGGAGGAGGGGGTAGGGGTGGGTGGGGAGGGGGTAGGGGTGGGGGGAGGAGGGGGTAGGAGGGGTGGGGGCTGTAGGGGGGGTAGGGGGGGTGGGGGCTGTAGGGGGGGGTAGGGGGGGTGGGGGCTGTAGGGGGGGTGGGTGGGGAGGGGGTAGGGGTGGGGGGGAGGAGGGGGTAGGGGGGGGTGGGGGCTGTAGGGGGGGTGGGTGGGGAGGGGGTAGGGGTGGGGGGAGGAGGGGGGGAGGGGGGGTGGGGGCTGTAGGGGGGGGGTGGGGTGGGGGCGAGGGCCCTTCTTAGATTCTTGCACCTGGGCCCTGTGGTTTCTAGTTACAGATGGTCCCTAGTTTCAGTGTATTGTTCCTGGCTCATCGTTATTCTGGTTTCTCCTACAGGGCATATAAGGCTTTGTTGCACATTGTAGTAATTATGTATGTGGGGCTCTGTCAGGTTTATTTTCAGTTATGTTTATATGCCAAATAATATGTATAATGCCTGCCTTGTAGTGATTTTGTGGTCCTTGTAGCTGCATCATGCTCAACCCCCTTCAGCTCTTGATACATGGAAATTGGAATGAATAGTATACCTCCCATGGGTCCCTCAGAAGTCTCTTCCAGATGTGTCTAACCATCTTGCACTCAGCTTCTTAACTCCCTTGCTGCTGAAGAAACAAAATAAATCATGTAATCTTCCTCTTGCTTCAGTGAGGTTATAATGCATCCTCTACAACATTTAGGATAATAGCTCCCAGTATAGTCCTTATTCAGGATACAATTTACCAAGGAGCTTACACTCTAGAAGAGGAGATGACTTTCTTTATGCTAATCTCTCTCTCTTTACATATTGTTACATATATTACTGGTGCTCGGGACACAAGGATTCCTGGAGACCTCCCAGCTTCTCATTTTCTGACCCCTCACACCCCCAGGATATTGACAGATAGCTGACCTTGCACACAGTAATTGTTGCCAGACTGCCTGCAGTCTACAGGCCCACAGATTTAGATATTGTTTATTTATATGTATCTGTGGGTTTTGATAATGACTGGGGAAAGGGGCCACCGGAAGATTTAGAATAGGCTTAAAGGGATAGTCTAGTCAAAAATAAACGTCCATGATTCAGACAGAGCATGCAATTTTAAGCAACTTTCTAATTTACTCCTATTAATTTTTTTTTTGTTTTCTTGGTATCTTTATTTAAAAAAAGCTGGAAAGTAAGTCTAGGAGCCAGCCCATTTTTGGTTCAGCACCTGGGTAGCGCTTGCTGATTGGATGGCTACATTTAGACACTAATCAGCAAACGCTATCCAGGTGCTGAACCAAAAATGGGCCTGCTCCTAAGCTTACATTCCAGCTTTTTAAAATAAATATATCAAGAGAACAAAGAAAATTTGATAATAGGAGTAAATTAGAAAATTGCATGCTCTATCTGAATCATAAAAGTTTAATTTTGACTATACTATCCCTTTAATATGAATAATTATAAAGAGAAGTGACACAATATATTAGAGCCCTATAATTAACAAGATGCTAAACAATACAAGGAATAACTAACGGCTAGATTTAGAGTTTTGTCGGTAACGACCCGCCTAGCTAACGCTGGCTTTTTTCTGGCCGCACCTTTAAAATAACTCTGGTATTGAGATTCCACAGAATGGCTGCGTTAGGCTCCAAAAAAGGAGCGTAGAGCATATTTAACGCAACTTCAACTCTCGATACCAGAGTTGCTTACGGAAGCGGCCAGCTTCAAAAACGTGCTCGTGCACGATTCCCCCATAGGAAACAATGGGGCTGTTTGAGCTGAAAAAAAAACCTTACACCTGCAAAAAAGCCACGTTCAGCTCCTAACGCAGCCCCATTGTTTGCTATGGGGAAACACTTCCTACGTCTGCACCTAACACCCTAACATGTACCCCGAGTCTAAACACCCCTAACCTTACACTTATTAACCCCTAATCTGCCGCCCCCCGCTATCGCTGACCCCTGCATATTATTATTATTAACCCCTAATCTGCCGCTCTGTAAACCGCCGCTACTTACATTATCCCTATGTACCCCTAATCTGCTGCCCTAACATCGCCGACCCCTATATTATATTTATTAACCCCTAATCTGCCCCCCACAACGTCGCCTCCACCTGCCTACACTTATTAACCCCTAATCTGCCGAGCGGACCGCACCGCTATTATAATAAAGTTATTAACCCCTAATCCGCCTCACTAACCCTATAATAAATAGTATTAACCCCTAATCTGCCCTCCTTAACATCACCGACACCTAACTTCAAACATTAACCCCTAATCTGCCGACTGGAGCTCACCGCTATTCTAATAAATGTATTAACCCCTAAAGCTAAGTCTAACCCTAACACCCCCCTAAATTAAATATAATTTAAATCTAACAAAATTAATTAACTTTTATTAAAAAAATTAATCCTATTTAAAGCTAAATACTTACCTGTAAAATAAATCCTAATATAGCTACAATATAAATTATAATTATATTATAGCTATTTTAGGATTTATATTTATTTTACAGGTAACTTTGTATTTATTTTAACCAGGTACAATAGCTATTAAATAGTTAAGAACTACTTAATAGCTAAAATAGTTAAAATAATTACAAAATTACCTGTAAAATAAATCCTAACCTAAGTTACAATTAAACCTAACACTACACTATCAATAAATTAATTAAATAAAATACCTACAATTACCTACAATTAAACCTAACACTACACTATCAATACATTAATTAAATACAATATCTACAAATAAATACAATTAAATAAACTAACTAAAGTACAAAAAATAAAAAATAACTAAGTTACAAAAAATAAAAAAATATTTACAAACATCAGAAAAATATTGCAACAATTTTAAACTAATTACACCTACTCTAAGCCCCCTAATAAAATAACAAAGACCCCCAAAATAAAAAAAATGCCCTACCCTATTCTAAATTACTAAAGTTCAAAGCTCTTTTACCTTACCAGCCCTGAACAGGGCCCTTTGCGGGGCATGCCCCAAAGAATTCAGCTCTTTTGCCTGTAAAAAAAAACATACAATACCCCCCCTAACATTACAACCCACCACCCACATACCCCTAATCTAACCCAAACCCCCCTTAAATAAACCTAACACTAAGCCCCTGAAGATCTTCCTACCTTATCTTCACCATACCAGATTCACCGATCGATACAGAAGAGCTCCTCCGATGTCCTGATCCAAGCCCAAGCAGGGGGCTGAAGATGTCCATGATCCGGCTGAAGTCATCATCCAAGCGGGAGCTGAAGAGGTCCATGATCCGGCTGAAGTCATCATCCAAGCGGGAGCTGAAGAGGTCCATGATCCGGCTGAAGTCTTCTATCAACGGCATCTTCAATCTTCTTTCTTCCGGATCCATCTTGCAGACCTCCGACGCGGAACATCCTGCTGGCCCGATGGACTACCGACGAATGAAGGCTCCTTTAAGGGACATCATCCAAGATGGCGTCCCTCGAATTCCGATTGGCTGATAGGATTCTATCAGCCAATCGGAATTAAGGTAGGAAAATTCTGATTGGCTGATGGAATCAGCCAATCAGAATCAAGTTCAATCCGATTGGCTGATCCGATCAGCCAATCAGATTGAGCTCGCATTCTATTGGCTGTTCCGATCAGCCAATAGAATGCAAGCTCAATCTGATTGGCTGATTGGATCAGCCAATCGGATTGAACTTGATTCTGATTGGCTGATTCCATCAGCCAATCAGAATATTCCTACCTTAATTCCGATTACAGGCAAAAGAGCTGAATTCTTTGGGGCATGCCCCGCAAAGGGCCCTGTTCAGGGCTGGTAAGGTAAAAGAGCTTTGAACTTTTGTAATTTAGAATAGGGTAGGGCATTTTTTTATTTTGGGGGGCTTTGTTATTTTATTAGGGGGCTTAGAGTAGGTGTAATTAGTTTAAAATTGTTGTAATATTTTTCTGATGATCTTCAGGGGCTTAGTGTTAGGTTTATTTAAGGGGGGTTTGGGTTAGATTAGGGGTATGTGGGTGGTGGGTTGTAATGTTGGGGGGGGGTATTGTATGTTTTTTTTTACAGGCAAAAGAGCTGAATTCTTTGGGGCATGCCCCGCAAAGGGCCCTGTTCAGGGCTGGTAAGGTAAAAGAGCTTTGAACTTTAGTAATTTAGAATAGGGTAGGGCATTTTTTTTATTTTGGGGGTCTTTGTTATTTTATTAGGGGGCTTAGAGTAGGTGTAATTAGTTTAAAATTGTTGTAATATTTTTCTGATGTTTGTAAATATTTTTTTATTTTTTGTAACTTAGTTATTTTTTATTTTTTGTACTTTAGTTAGTTTATTTCATTGTATTTATTTGTAGATATTGTATTTAATTAATGTATTGATAGTGTAGTGTTAGGTTTAATTGTAGGTAATTGTAGGTATTTTATTTAATTAATTTATTGATAGTGTAGTGTTAGGTTTAATTGTAACTTAGGTTAGGATTTATTTTACAGGTAATTTTGTAATTATTTTAACTATTTTAGCTATTAAATAGTTCTTAACTATTTAATAGCTATTGTACCTGGTTAAAATAAATACAAAGTTACCTGTAAAATAAATATAAATCCTAAAATAGCTATAATATAATTATAATTTATATTGTAGCTATATTAGGGTTTATTTTACAGGTAAGTATTTAGCTTTAAATAGGAATAATTTATTTAATAAGAGTTAATTTATTTCGTTAGAATAAAATTATATTTAACTTAGGGGGGTGTTAGGGTTAGGGTTAAAATTAGCTTTAGGGGTTAAAAAATTTATTAGAGTAGCAGTGAGCTCCGATCGGCAGATTAGGGGTTAATACTTGAAGTTAGGTGTCGGCGATGTTAGGGAGGGCAGATTAGGGGTTAATACTATTTATTATAGGGTTATTGAGGCGGGAGTGAGGCGGATTAGGGGTTAATAACTTTATTATAGTAGCGGTGAGATCCGCTCGGCAGATTAGGGGTTAACAAGTGTAGGCAGGTGGAGGCGATGTTGAGGGGGGCAGGTTAGGGGTTAATAAATATAATATAGGGGTCGGCGGTGTTAGGGGCAGCAGATTAGGGGTACATAGCTATAATGTAGCTGGCGGCGGCGTGCGGACGGCAGATTATGGGGTTAATAAGTGTAGGTAGCCGGCGGCGACGTTGTGGGGGGCAGATTAGGGGTTAATAAATATAATATAGGGGTCGGCGGTGTTAGGGGCAGCAGATTAGGGGTACATAAGTATAACGTAGGTGGCGGTCGGCAGATTAGGGGTTAAAAAAATTTAATCGAGTGTCGGCGATGTGGGGGGGCCTCGGTTTAGGGTTACATAGGTAGTTTATGGGTGTTAGTGTACTTTAGAGCACAGTAGCTAAGAGCTTTATGAACCGGCGTTAGCCCAGAAAGCTCTTAACTACTGACTTTTTTCTGCGGCTGGAGTTTTGTCGTTAGAATTCTAACGCTCACTTCAGCCACGACTCTAAATACCGGAGTTAGAAAGATCCCATTGAAAAGATAGGATATGCAATTGACGTAAGGGGATCTGCGGTATGGAAAAGTCGCGGCGGAAAAGTGAGCGTTAGACCCTTTCCTGACTGACTCCAAATACCGGCGGTAGCCTAAAACCAGCGTTAGGAGCCTCTAACGCTGGTTTTCACGGCTACCGCCAAACTCCAAATCTAGGCCTAAGTAAAGCAATATGAGGAGTTATTTAAATGTTTATTTTGTGCAGTAGGAAGGGCTATATGAATATTTTGTACATATCAATAAAAACAGTATGATAAGGATTATTTAGGTGTTATTATAAGGAGAGGTGAGTGAGGGATGAAATTATATGAGACAGGCTGAATTCTCTCATATCCTCTTATGATTATTAGCATTGGAGTGTTTTAAAGAACCATTATAGTGATACAATTAAATGATCTAATGTGTTAGAGCATGTAATGTTATCACTAGTGACACTGCAATACTACTGCAGCGGAGTCACAGAGCACTGCTGGTCTCAAGTGGTGAATTAGAGCATTTCATTTTATCAGTATAATGGGCCTTTAAGCAGCTACACAGATAGCCACTACATGGATTTCTTTATCCTGAAAAAAATGCATCTTTAGGTTCATCCTTTATAAAACCACCACTTCAAATCTTATTTAACCCCTTAATGACCACAATGTACCCTGTATGTCACTAGTCGTTAAGGGTTTTTTCAGGACATAATAGTACAAGTCTAGCAAGAACACGCTATTAATGCACTCCCTCCAGCAGGCTTTGTGGAATAGAGCAGTCTCAACGCTGGTGGTAAGACCGTGCTATAAAACAATCAAGTCCCAAAAAAAGGCCAGCAACATACAGGGTACGTCGCTGGTCCTTAAGGGGTTAAAGGGACATTAAACACCTTGAGATTTTTTTATATAAAATGTTTAGTTATGTGTATTAAAACATATGCTTTCACATGGCCAACTTAAGATATTGTGCTGCCTGGGTCCAAGAATGCAATGATGCCCCTTCCCCTAATCCCCTAAAGTGGGAAGGAAGTTATAGTGAGGTGCTTGTCAACCCGATGGGTCATATGTCTTTGTGCATGATGCGGTCACGCTGCTGGTAACCCAGGACTTTAACCATGGAGAAAGAGGACAGGAGTACTCTGAGACTGACAGTGAGTCCCTGAAGTGCTGCCCCTTGTTGCCTGGGTCAGTTGGACCTATTTGGTCCCATGGTTGAGAAAATTGTAGCTTTTCTAACTCTTAGAAATTGAAATGCAGACTACTTAAGCCTAACCTGCTATATATCTTTTGGGTTTCATATCCCTCTTAAGTGCTGATGCTTACTGCCATAATTTGGAACTTTCCCAATTTGGTCCAGAGTCTTTGGGTTCAGACATTGGAGCGCATGACTTTGATTTCCCTAACACTGCCTTGTACTGCTTATTTTACTTGTCTTCTGTGAGGTAGAAGTGGTGTGTGAGCTCATAAAATTTTACAAAAAGACCTACAAAATATAGGATATATTATGTAAGATATATTTAATTTCTCTAGTAAGGTGTATCCAGTCCACGGATTCATCCATTACTTCTGGGATATTCTCCTTCCCAACAGGAAGCTGCAAGAGGATCACCCACAGCAGAGCTGTCTATATAGCTCCTCCCCTAACTGCCACCTCCCAGTCATTCTCTTGCAGCTCTTGACAAGGGAAGTAGCTAGAGAGATGTGGTGCATTAATGTAGTTTTTCTTCAATCAAAAGTTTATTTTCAAATGGTACCGGAGTTGTACTATTTTAGCCTCAGGCAGAAAGTTGAAGAAGAGTCTGCCTGTGGTCTTTGATGATCTTAGCAGGTTGTAACTAAGATCCATTGCTGTTCTCACACATAACTGAAGAGATGGGTAACTTCAGCTGGGGGAATAGCGTGCAGGGTCTCCTGCTCTGAGGTATGTGCAGTTTTAAGTTTTTCTAGAGAAATGATATGCTAGAAAATGCTGACAATACCGGATTTATTTAAGGTAAGCCTGATTACAGTGATATAATAACGACTGGTATCATGCTTGCTGTAAAGGGTAATATTTTTATTATTTACTCACATTACTGAATAGATATAACGTTTGCTTGAAGATGTATGAACGTTTATTACATATTGGTGATAAAACTTTATTCTGGGGCCCAGTTTTTTCCACATGGCTGACTAGATTTTGCCTAGGGATAGTTTTTTAAGGCCCTCTCACTGTGAGTACAGGTTGGGAGGGGCCTATTTTCGCGCCTAAATTGCGCATTAGTTTTTGCAGTTTGAGACATCCAGCTTCCCTGAAGGAGTCCCCTGAACATTTAGGACCTCTCTAAAGGGTTTTTGTGCCCTCCAAAGTCGTTGTATGGGCAGGTAGGGCCACAGTAGAGCTGTGTCAGTTTGGTGTGACTGTTTAAAAACGTTTATATCGTTTTTTTGATCCGGTTTTGAAACTAAGGGGTTAATCATCCATTTGCAAGTGGGTGCAATGCTCTTTTAGCCTATTATACACACTGTAAAAATTTTGTAAGATTTACTGCTTTTTTCACTGTTTTAGCAGTTTCTGTGATTGTTTTTTCTCTTAAAGGCACAGTACCGTTTTTATTTTTTGTTATTAAAGTGTTTTCCAAGCTTGCTGGTCTCATTACTAGTCTGTTTAAACATGTCTGACATAGAGGAAACTCATTGTTCATTATGTTTAGAAGCCATTGTGGAACCCCCTCTTAGAATGTGTACCAAATGCACTGATTTTACTATAGATTACAAAGACCATATTCTGGCTTTAAAAAATTATCACCAGAAGTAATTGACAAGGAGGAAGTTATGCCGTCTAACTCTCCCCACGTGTCAGATCCTATAAATCCCGCTCAGGGGACGCCTAGTACATCTAGCGCGCCCATTGCGTATACCTTGCAAGACATGTCGGCAGTTATGAATCATACCCTTACAGAGGTATTATCTAAACTGCCAGGATTGCAAGGAAAGCGAGATAGCTCTGGGACTAAAATAAATACAGAGCTCTCTGACGCTTTAGTAGCTATGTCTGATACACCCTCACATTATACTGAAGCTGAAGCAGGGGAGCTTCAATCTGTGGGTGATTTTTCTGATTCAGGGAAGATACTTCAATCTGATTCTGATATGTCTACATTTAAATTTAAGCTTGAACACCTCCGCGTATTGCTCAGGGAGGTTTTAGCAACTCTGGACGACTGTGCCACTATTGTAGTCCCAGAGAAATTATGTAGATTGGATAAATACTATGCAGTACCTACTTACACTGATGTTTTTCCAATCCCTAAAAGGTTTTCTGAAATTCTTACTAAGGAATGGGATAGACCAGGTGTACCGTTCTCTCCCCCTCCTGTTTTTAAAAAGATGTTTCCTATAGACGCCGCTACACGGGACTTATGGCAGACGGTCCCTAAGGTGGAAGGACAAGTTTCTTTTTTTATCCACTAGCTAAGCGTACCACTATCCCTGTCGAGGACAGTTGTGCTTTTCTAGATCCAATGGATAAAAAATTAGAGGGTTACCTTAAGAAAATTTTTATTCAACAAGGTTTTATTCTCCAGCCTCTTGCATGCATTGCCCCAGTCACTGCTGCCGCGGCTTTCTGGTTTGAGTCCCTAGAGGAGGCTCTACAGGTTGAAACCCCGTTGGAAGATATTATTGACAAGCTTAGGGCCCTTAAGCTAGCCAATTCATTTGTTTCTGATGCCGTTGTTCATTTAACCAAGCTAACGGCTAAAAATTCAGGTTTTGCTATTCAGGCACGTAGGGCGCTATGGCTTAAATCCTGGTCAGCTGACGTGACTTCAAAGTCTAAACTTCTCAACATTCCCTTCAAAGGACAGACCTTATTCGGGCCTGGACTGAAGGAGATCATTTCTGACATCACTGGAGGAAAAGGTCACGCCCTTCCTCAAGACAGGTCCAACAAGTTAAGGACCAAACAGTCAAGTTTTCGGCCCTTTCGAAACTTCAAGAGTGGCGCAGCTTCAACTTCCTCTAACACAAAGCAAGAGGGAACTTTTGCCCAGTCTAAGCCGGTCTGGAGACCTAACCAGGCTTGGAACAAGGGGAAACAGGCCAAAAAGCCTGATGCTGCCTCTAAGACAGCATGAAGGAGCAGCCCCCGATCCGGAAACGGATCTAGTAAGGGGCAGACTCTCTCTCTTCGCCCAGGCTTGGGCAAGAGATGTCCAGGATCCCTGGGCATTGGAAATTGTGTCCAAGGGTTATCTTCTGGAATTCAAAACCTCTCCCCCAAAAGGGAGATTTCATCTCTCACTTTTGTCTGCAAACCAGATAAAGAGAGAGGCATTCTTACATTGTGTTCAAGACCTTCTAATTATGGGAGTGATCCACCCAGTTCCGCAGGAGGAACAGGGTCAGGGCTTCTATTCAAATCTGTTTGTAGTTCCCAAGAAAGAGGGAACATTCAGACCAATATTAGATCTCAAGATCTTAAACAAATTTCTCAGAGTTCCATCCTTTAAGATGGAGACTATTCGAACCATCCTTCCTATGATCCAGGAGGATCAACATATGACTACCGTAGACCTAAAGGATGCTTATCTTCACATCCCGATACACAAAGATCATCATCGTTTTCTCAGGTTTGCCTTTCTAGACAGGCACTACCAGTTTGTGACTCTTCCCTTCGGGTTGGCCACGGCACCAAGAATCTTTACAAAGGTTCTAGGGTCCCTTCTAGCGGTCCTGAGGCCGCGGGGTATAGCAGTAGCCCCTTACTTAGACGACATTCTGATACAGGCGTCGACTTTTCAAGTTGCCAGGTCCCACATGGACATTGTTCTGGCATTTTTGAGGTCCCATGGGTGGAAGGTGAACGAAGAAAAGAGCTCTCTATCACCTCTAACAAAAGTTTCATTCCTAGGGACTCTGGTAGATTCCGTAGAAATGAAGATTTACCTAACGAAGGCCAGATTGTCAAAACTTCTAGACTCTTTCCGTGTTCTTTATTCCACTTCTCGTCCTTCAGTGGCTAAGTGTATGGAAGTAATCGGTTTAATGGTAGCGGCAATGGACATAGTACCGTTTGCCCGCCTACATCTCAGACCGCTGCAACTTTGCATGCTCAGTCAGTGGAATGGGGATTACACAGATTTGTCCCCTCTACTAAATCTGGATCAAGAAACCAGGGATTCTCTTCTCTGGTGGCTATCTCAGGTCCATCTGTCCAAGGGGATGAGCTTCCGCAGGCCAGATTGGACTATAGTAACGACAGATGCCAGCCTTCTGGGCTGGGGTGCAGTCTGGAACTCCCTGAAGGCTCAGGGCTCGTGGACTCAGGAGGAGGCTCTCCTTCCAATAAACATTCTGGAATTAAGAGCAATATTCAATGCTCTTCAGGCTTGGCCTCAGCTAGCTGTGGTCAGGTTCATCAGATTTCAGTCGGACAACATCACGACTGTAGCCTATATCAACCGTCAGGGGGGAACAAGGAGCTCCCTGGCAATGTTGGAGGTTTCAAAGATAATTCTATGGGCAGAGGTTCACTCTTGCCATCTCTCAGCTATCCATATCCCAGGAGTAGAGAACTGGGAGGCGGATTTTTTAAGTCGCAGACTTTTCATCCGGGGGAGTGGGAGCTCCATCCGGAGGTATTTGCCCAGCTGATTCAACTATGGGACAAACCAGAACTGGATCTCATGGCATCTCGTCAGAACGCCAAACTTCCTTGTTACGGGTCCAGGTCAAGGGATCCCCAGGCAGCGCTGGTAGATGCTCTAGCAGTGCCCTGGTCCTTCAGCCTGGCTTATGTGTTTCCACCATTTCCTCTGATCCCTCGGCTGATTGCCAAGATCAATATATAGTGTGTGTATATATATATATATATATATATATATATATATATATATATATATATATATATATATATATAGTAAAAGATCTGCACTCTGCTAGTCTGAAGAAGGGGCTTCAGGCTCCGAAACATCACTACAATAAAATACTACTTGTTACAAATACAGTGAGTGCGGATATTTTACTTTATGGATTAATCTACATTTCCTAACACCCGGGCGGATGAATTTAAGGTGTGAGTACAAATCCACCTGGGATCATTACATATATATACACACACACACACATATTTAAACATGTATTTATATATATATATATATCCTATATTATAAAAGACAAGTGTTTGTCTGAAGCCGTCATGCGCAGTACAGACAAACACTTGGCCTTAGACAGCTGATTGCACGCGCACCCACCCGACAGCAGCGCGAGGACCTGGCAAGTGAAAGAGCCCAGCTGATCGCACGCGCAGGGGTGAATGATAGCAGCGCGAGGACCGGCAAGTGGAGGAGAGAGAGCTGATCGCACGCGCAGGGGTGAATGACAGCAGCGCGAGGACCGGCAAGTGGAGGAGAGAGAGCTGATCGCACGCGCAGGGGTGAATGACAGCAGCGCGAGGACCGGCAAGTGGAGGAGAGAGAGCTGATCGCACGCGCAGGGGTGAATGACAGCAGCGCGAGGACCGGCAAGTGGAGGAGAGAGAGCTGATCGCACGCGCAGGGGTGAATGACAGCAGCGCGAGGACCGGCAAGTGGAGGAGAGGGAGAGAGAGAGGAGAGAGAGAAGAGAGAGGAGAGAGAGGAGAGAGAGGAGAGAGAGATAGATAGAGAGATAGAGAGATAGAGAGAGAGAGAGAGAGCTGATCGCACGCGCAGGGGTGAATGACAGCAGCGCGAGGACCGGCGAGAGGAGAGAGAGGAGAGAGAGAGAGAGAGAGAGAGGAGAGAGAGAGCTGATCGCACGCGCAGGGGTGAATGACAGCAGCGCGAGGACTGGCAAGTGGAGGAGAGAGAGCTGATCGCACGCGCAGGGGTGAATGACAGCAGCGCGAGGACCGGCAAGTGGATGAGAGAGGAGAGAGAGAGATAGATAGAGGAGAGACAGGAGAGAGAGAGAGAGAGAGCTGATCGCACGCGCAGGGGTGAATGACAGCAGCGCGCGAGGACCGGCAAGTGGAGGAGAGGGAGAGAGAGGAGAGAGAGAGAGAGAGAGAGAGATGAAAAATTAAAATAATAAAGAAAATAACACGGCCCGTGTGAACGGGCTTTAGGACTAGTATATATATAAACACACATACACACACACACACACATATAAATATATATATACAGTATCTCACAAAAGTGAGTACACCCCTCACATTTTGTAAATATTTTATTATATCTTTTCATGTGACAACACTGAAGAAATGACACTTTACTACAAAGTAAAGTAGTGAGTGTACAGCCTGTATAACAGTGTAAATTTGCTGTCCCCTCAAAATAACTCAACACACAGCTATTAATGTCTAAACCATTGACAACAAAATTGAGTACACCCCTAAGTGGAAATGTCCAAATTAGTCCTAAAGTGTCAATATTTTGGGTGGCCACCATTATTTCCCAGCACTGCCTTAACCCTCTTGTGCATGGAGTTCACCAGAGCTTCACAGGTTGCCACTGGAGTCCTCTTCCACTCCTCCATGACGACATCACGGAACTGGTAAATGTTAGAGACCTTGCGCTCCCCCACCTTCCGCTTAAGGATGCCCCACAGATGCTTTAAAAGGTTTAGGTCTGGAGACATTCTTAGCCAGTCTATTACCTTTACCCTCAGATTCTTTAGCAAGGCAGTGGAGGTGTGTTTTGGGTCATTATCATGTTGAAATACTGCCCTGCGGTCCAGTCTCTGAAGGAAGGGATCATGCTTTGCTTCTGTATGTCACAGTACATGTTGGCATTCATGGTTCCCTCAATGAACTGTAGCTCCCCAGTGCCAGCAGCACACATGCAGGCCCAGACCATGACACTCCCACCACCATGCTTGACTGTAGGCAAGACACACTTGTCTTTGTACTCCTCACCTGGCTGCCGCCACACACGCTTGACACCATCTGATCCAAATACGCTTATCCTGGTCTCATCGGACCACAGGACATGGTTCCAGTAATCCATGTCCTTAGTCTGCTTGTCTTCAGCAAACTGTTTGCGGGCCTTCTTGTGCATCATCTTTAGAAGAGGCTTCCTTCTGGGACAACAGCCATGCAGACTAATTTGATGCAGTGTCTGCGTTGTATGGTCTGAGCACTGACAGGCTGACCCCCCACCCCTTCAACCTCTGCAGCAATGCTGGCAGCACTCATACGTCTATTTCCCAAAGACAACCTCTGGATATGACGCTGAGCACATGCACTTAACTTCTTTGACCATGGCAAGGCCTGTTCTGAGTGGAACCTGTCCTGTGAAACCGCTGTATGGTCTTGCCCACCATGCTGCAGCTCAGTTTCAGGGTCTTGGCAATCTTCTTATAGCCTAGGCCATCTTTATGTAGAGCAAAGATGTATGGCTTTGGCATTGCTTTTTGGTAATTTTCAGATCCTCAGAGAGTTCTTTGCCATGAGGTGCCATATTGAACTTCCAGTGACCAGTATGAGAGAGTGTGAGAGCGATAACACCAAATTTAACACACCTGCTCCCCATTCAGACCTGAGACCTTGTAACACTAACAAGTCACATGAAACCGGGGAGGGAAAATTGCTAATTGGGCCCAATTTGGACATTTCCACTTAGGGGTGTACTCACTTTTGTTGCCAACGGTTTAGACATTAATGGCTGTGTGTTGAGTTATTTTGAGGGGACAGCAAATTTACACTGTTATACAGGCTTTACACTTACTACTTTACATTGCAGCAAAGTGTAATTTCTCCAGTGTTGTCACATGAAAAGATATAATAAAATATTTACAAAAATGTGAGGGGTGTACTCACTTTTGTCAGATACTGTGTATATATATATATATATATATATATATATATAGATATATATATATATACATACACACACCCATACACATATTTAAAGGGACACTGAACCCAAAATTGTTCTTTTGTGATTCAGATAGAGCATGCAATTTTAAGCAACTTTCTTCTACAAGATATGACAAGTCCACGGATTTCATCCTTACTTGTGGGATTTATCTTCCTGCTAACAGGAAGTGGCAAAGAGCACCACAGCAGAGCTGTGTATATAGCTCCTCCCTTCCCTCCACCTCCAGTCATTCTCTTTGCCTGTGTTAGTAATAGGAAGAGGTAAAGTGAGGTGTTAGTTTAGATTCTTCAATCAAGAAGTTTTTTATTTTAAAATAGTGCCAGAGAGTGCTATTTTTCTCAGGGGGAAATCGTCAGTTTTCTGCCCTGATGTTGATGATCTTAGCAAACATTATCTAAGATCCATATGGTTCCCACGACGCAGCTGAAGGTAGTGTAAGAAATTCTTCAGTGTGGAGAACGGTATCTTGCTACAAGCAGCATAGAGGTATGTTCAGTCCTTTGTTTTCTGGGGAAACTTGATATATCAGAACAGGCTGACATTGTCTCCGACTCCTGTATGGGGAAGGGTAAGCAGTATGCACTAAGAAAAATGGAAATATGGTGTACCTGAAATCCTTTTATTAGTTTATTTACTTTATGGCCAGAAGTAATAAAGACCTTGGTGGCTTATGTTTGGGCTTGACGCTGGGAGACTTAATGCGGTTTATGGTGTGATGGATGCAGGGGTTTTGGTCTGCATTAGAGGGGCACATATTTTTTTTCCTGTCAGGCATGTTTGTTTGCACCTCGACCCATGCGGGTCCTAGCCAAGATTCAGTACGCCCACGATGGGCGGGGCCTATTTTCGCACGCTCCGTCGCGCAATCTTCATTGCCATCGCATAGCTAGCAGAGGCTGGAGGCTTAAGTCTGCACTCGATAAATCCTTTCTATATATCCGGACAACAGGTTCATTCCGGGGGCAGGTAGGCGCCACAGCTCTGCAGGGGCCAATAAACTGATTAACCCCTTAGTGACCAGAGCACTTTTCCATTTTCTGTCCGTTTGGGACCAAGGCTATTTTTACATTTCTGCGGTGTTTGTGTTTAGCTGAAATTTTCCTCTTACTCATTTACTGTACCCACACATATTATATACCGTTTTTCTCGCCATTAAATGGACTTTCTAAAAATACCATTATTTTCATCATATCTTATCATTTACTATAAAAAAAATTATAAAATATGAGGAAAAATGGAAAAAAACACACTTTTTCTAACTTTGAACCCCAAAATCTGTTACATATCTACAACCACCAAAAAACACCCATGCTAAATTGTTTATAAATTTTGTCCTGAGTTTAGAAATACCCAATGTTTACATCTTCTTTGCTTTTTTTGTAACTTATAGGGCCATAAATACAAGTAGCACTTTGCTATTTTCAAACCATTTTTTTTCAAAATTAACGCTAGTTACATTAGAACACTAATATCTTTCAGGAATCCCTGAATATCCATTGACATGTATATATTTTTTTTTAGAAGACATCCCAAATTATTGATCTAGGCCCATTTTGGTATATTTCATGCCACCATTTCACCGCCAAATGCGATCAAATACAAAAAATTGTTCACTTTTTCACAATTTTTTTCACAAACTTTCAGTTTCTCACTGAAATTATTTACAAACTGCTTGTGCTATTATGGCATAAATGGTTGTAAATTCTTCTCTGGGATCCCCTTTGTTCAGAAATAGCAGACATATATGGCTTTGGCATTGCTTTTTGGTAATTAGAAGGCCGCTAAATGCCACTGCGCACCACACGTGTATTATGCCCAGCAGTGAAGGGGTTAATTAGGGAGCATGTAAGGAGCTTTTTGGGGTAATTTTAGCTTTAGTGTAGTGTAGTAGACAACCCCAAGTATTGATCTAGGCCCATTTTGGTATATTTCATGCCACCATTTCACCGCCAAATGCGATCAAATTAAAAAAAACGTAACATTTTTCACAATTTTAGGTTTCTCACTGAAATAATTTACAAACAGCTTGTGCAATGATGGCACAAATGGTTGTAAATGCTTCTCTGGGATCCCCTTTGTTCAGAAATAGCAGACATATATGACTTTGGAGTTGCTTTTTGGTAATTAGAATGCTGCTAAATGGCGCTGCGCATCACACGTGTATTATGGCTAGCAGTGAAGGGGTTAATTAGGTAGCTTGTAGGGAGCTTGCAGGGTTAATTTTAGCTTTAGTGTAAAGATCAGCCTCCCACCTGAAACATCAGACCCCCTGATCCCTCCCAAACATCTCTCTTCCCTCCCCTACCCCACAAATGTCCCCGCCATCTTAAGTACTGGCAGAAACTCTGCCAGTACTAAAATAAAAGGTATATTTGGGCTTTTTTGTGCATTTTTTGTTAGCATATTTACATATGCTTCTGTGTAGGGATCCCCCTTAGCCCCCAACCTCACTGATCCCCCACTAAACAGCTCTCTAACCCTCCCCCTCTGACTTAATGTGCGCCATCTTGGGTACTGGCAGCTGTCTGCCAGTACCCAGTTTAGTGAAAAAAATGCTTTTTTTAAATAAAAAATGTCCCTTTTCTGTAGTGTAGCTTAACCCCCCACCCCTTCCAGATCCCTTAGATGGTTAAAAAAAAAACGTTTATTTAATTTTTTTTTTACTTTTCTTTAACTTTTTTCTGTAGTGTAGCGGTTCCCACCCGCTCCCGCCCCGTGCACGCGCCCGCCCGCCACCCCCCCGTGCACGCGCGCGCGCCCGTGCGTGCCCCCGTTGGCTCCGCTTCCGATCCCGCCCCCCTCTACCTTACGCATCTCACCGATGGCCGCCCACCCGCCTCCCACCCACCAACGATACCGGCCATCGATGTCCGGTGCAGAGAGGGCCACAGAGTGGCTCTCTCTGCATCGGATGGCCAGACAGTGTTATTGCAGGATGCCTCGATATCGAGGCATCGCTGCAATAACCGGAAAGCAGCTGGAAGCGAGCAGGATCGCTTCCAGCTGCTTTCCACACCGAGGACGTGCAGGGTACGTCCTTGGTCGTTAACTGACATCCTTTAGAGGACGTACCCTGCACGTCCTCGGGCGTTAAGGGGTTAAATAATAAAATTTATGTTCTGAGTGATAATATTGTGTTTGGGCATATCTTGCAAGTGGATGCAATATTAAAGAGTGTTTTAAGCACATTAAAACAGTTTTTTCTTTCATGTAATTAGCAAGAGTCCATGAGCTAGTGACGTATGGGATATACATTCCTACCAGGAGGGGCAAAGTTTCCCAAACCTTAAAATGCCTATAAATACACCCCTCACCACACCCACAATTCAGTTTTACAAACTTTGCCTCCTATGGAGGTGGTGAAGTAAGTTTGTGCTAGATTCTACGTTGATATGCGCTCCGCAGCAAGTTGGAGCCCGGTTTTCCTCTCAGCGTGCAGTGAATGTCAGAGGGATGTGAGGAGAGTATTGCCTATTTGAATGCAATGATCTCCTTCTACGGGGTCTATTTCATAGGTTCTCTGTTATCTGTCGTAGAGATTCATCTCTTACCTCCCTTTTCAGATCGACGATATACTCTTATATATATATATATATACCATTACCACTGCTGATTTTCGTTTCAGTACTGGTTTGGCTTTCTACTACATGTAGATGAGTGTCCTGGGGTAAGTAAATCTTATTTTCTGTGACACTCTAAGCTATGGTTGGGCACTTTGTTTATAAAGTTCTAAATATATGTATTCAAACATTTATTTGCCTTGACTCAGGATGTTCAACATTCCTTATTTTCAGACAGTCAGTTTCATACTTGGGATAAATGCATTTGTTTCAATCATTTTTTCTTACCTTAAAAAATTTGACTTTTTTCCCTGTGGGCTGTTAGGCTCGCGGGGGCTGAAAATGCTTCATTTTATTGCGTCATTCTTGGCGCGGACTTTTTTGGCGCAAATTTTTTTTTCTGTTTCCGGCGTCATACGTGTCGCCGGAAGTTGCGTCATTTTTTTGACTTTTTTTGCGTCAAAAGTGTCGGCGTTCCGGATGTGGCGTCATTTTTGGCGGCAAAAGCATTTAGGCGCCAAATAATGTGGGCGTCTTTTTTGGCGCTAAAAAATATGGGCGTCATTTTTGTCTCCACATTATTTAAGTCTCATTATTAATTGCTTCTGGTTGCTAGAAGCTTGTTCACTGGCATTTTTTTCCCATTCCTGAAACTGTCATTTAAGGAATTTGATCAATTTTGCTTTATATGTTGTTTTTTCTTTTACATATTGCAAGATGTTCCACGTTGCAACTGAGTCAGAAGATACTTCAGGAAAATCGCTGCCCAGTGCTGGAGCTACCAAGCTAAGTGTATCTGCTATAAACTTTTGGTATCTGTTTCTCCAGCTGTTGTTTGTATTGCATGTCATGACAAACTTATTAATGCAGATAAAATTTCCTTTAGTACTGTTACATTACCTGTTGCTGTTCCGTCAACATCTAATTTTCAGAGTGTTCCTGATAATATAAGAGATTTTATTTTTTAAATCCATTAAGAAGGCTATGTCTGTTATTTCTCCTTCTAGTATACATAAAAGTCTTTTAAAACTTCTCTTTTTTGCAGATGAATTTTTAAATGAACATCATCATTCTGATACTGATAATGGTTCTTCTGGTTCAGAGGTTTTTGTCTCAGAGGTTGATGCTGATAAATCTTTGTATTTGTTCAAGATGGAATTTATTCGTTCTTTACTTAAAGAAGTATTAATTGCATTAGAAATAGAGGATTCTGGTCCTCTTGATACTAAATCTAAACGTTTAAATAAGGTTTTTAAATCTCCTGTAGTTATTCCAGAAGTATTTTCTCTCCCTGATGCTATTTCTGAAGTAATTTCCAGGGAATGGAATAATTTGGGTAATTCATTTACTCCTTCTAAACGTTTAAGCAATTATATCCTGTGCCATCTGACAGATTAGAGTTTTGGGACAAAATCTCTAAGGTTAATGGGGCTGTCTCTACTCCTGCTAAACGTACTACAGATAGTACTTCATTTAAGGATCCTTTAGATAAGAAAATTGTATCCTTTCTAAGAAAAGCTTACTTATGTTCAGGTAATCTTCTTAGACCTGCTATATTTTTAGCGGATGTTGCTGCAGCTTCAACTTTTTGGTTAGAAGCTTTAGCGCAACAAATAACAGATCATATTTTTATAGCATTATTATTATTCTATTTTCTCAACTGTTACTGGAGGGAAGGGAACTTTTTTACCAAAGGATAAAAAATCTAAGGTAAATTTAGGTCTAATAATCATTTTCGTTCCTTTCCTCACAACAAGGAACAAAAGCCTGGTCCTTCATCCTCAGGAGCGGTATCAGTTTGGAAACCTTTTCCAGTTTGGAATATATCCAAGCCTTATAGAAACCTATAGCCAGCTCCTAAATACCCATGAAGGTGCGGCCCTCATTCCAGCTCAGCTGGTATGGGGCAGTTTAGAAAATTTGGATCAATTCCGTTCACAATCTCTGGTTTCAGAACATTGTTTCAGAAAGGTACAGAATTGGCTTCAAGTTAAGGCCTCCTGCAAAGAGATTTTTTTCTTTCCCGTGTCCCAGTAAACACAGCAAAGGCTCAGCATTTCTGAAATGTGTTTCAGATCTAGAGTTGGCTGGAGTAATTATGCCAGTTCCAGTTCTGGAACAGGGGCTGGGGTTTTTATTCTATCTCTTCATTGTACCAAAGAAGGTTAATTCCTTCAGACCAGTTCCGGATCTATCTATATTGAATCGTTATGTAAGGATACCAACATTCAAGATGGTAACTGTAGGACTATCCTGCCTTTTGTTTAGCAAGGGCATTATATGTCTACAATTGATTTACAGGATGTATATCTGCATATTCCGATTCATCCAGATCACTTTTAGTTTCTGAGATTCTCTTTTTAGACAAGCATTACCAGTTTTTGTGCTCTACCGTTTGGCCTAGCGTCCGCTCCAAGAATTTTTTTCAAAGGTTCTCGGTGCCCTTCTGTCTGTAATCAGAGAACAGGGTTTTGGTATTTCCTTATTTGGACGATATCTTGGTACTTGCTCAGTCTTCACATTTTCGCAGAATCTCATACGAATCGACTTGTGTTGTTTCTTCAAGATCATGGTTGGAGGATCAATTTTCCATTCAGTTCATTGTTTCCTCAGACAAGGGTAACCTTTTTAGGTTTCCAGATAGATTCAGTGTCTATGACTCTGTCCTTGTCAGATAAGAGAAATTTAACATTGATATCAGCTTGTCAAAACCTTCAGTCACAATCATTCCCTTTGGTAGCCTTATGCATGGAAATTTTAGGTCTTAGGACTGCCGCATCGGATGCGATCTCCTTTGCTCGTTTTCACATGTGACCTCTTCAGCTCTGTATGCTGAACCAGTGGTGCAGGGATTACACAAAGATATCTCAAATAATATCTTTAAACCGATTATACAACACTCTCTGACATGGTGGACAGTTCACCATCGTTCAGTTCAGGGGGCTTCTTTGTTCTTCCGACCTGGACTATAATCTCAACAGATGCAAGTCTTACAGGTTGGGGAGCTGTGTGGGGGTCTCTGACGGCACAAGGGGTTTGGGAATCTCAGGAGGTGAGATTACCGATCAATATTTTGAACTCCGTGCAATTTTCAGAGCTCTTCAGTCTTGGCCTCTTCTGAAGAGAGAGTTGTTCATTTGTTTTCAGATAGACAATGTCACAGCTATGGCATACATCAATCATCAAGGAGGGACTCACAGTCCTCTGGCTATGAAAGAAGTATCTCGAATTTTGGTTTGGGTGGAATCCAGCTCCTGTCTAATCTCTGCGGTTCATATCCCAGGTATAGACAATTGGGAAGCGGATTATCTCAGTCGCCAAACGTTGCATCCGGGCGAATGGTCTCTTCACCCAGAGGTATTTCTTCAGATTGTTCAAATGTGGGAACTCCCAGAAATAGATCTGATGGCTTCTCATCTAAACAAGAAACTTCCCTGGTATCTGTCCAGATCCCGGGATCTTCGGGCGGAAGCAGTGGATACATTATCACTTCCTTGGAAGTATCGTCCTGCCTATATCTTTCTGCCTCTAGTTCTTCTTCCAAGAGTATTCTCCAAGATTCTAAAGGAATGCTCGTTTGTCCTGCTGGTAGCTCCAGCATGGCCTCACAGGTTTTGGTATACGGATCTTGTCCGGATGGCCTCTTGCCAGCTGTGGACTCTTCCGTTAAGACCAGACTTTCTGTCGCAAGATCCTTTTTTCCATCAGGATCTCAAATCCTTAAATTTTAAGGTATGGAGTTTGAACGCTTGATTCTTGGTCAAAGAAGATTTCTCTGACTCTGTGATTATTACTATGTGACAGGCTCGTAAATCTGTATCTAGAGAGATATATTATAGAGTCTGGAAGACTTATATTTCTTAGTGTCTTTCTCATCATTTTTTCTTGGCATTCTTTTTGAATACCGAGAATTTTTCAGTTTCTTCAGGATGGTTTAGATAAAGGTTTGTCCGCAAGTTCCTTGAAAGGATAAATCTCTGCTCTTTCTGTTCTTTTTTCACAGAAGGATTGCTAATCTTCCTGATATTTCATTGTTTTGTACAAGCTTTGGTTCGTATAAAACCTGTCATTAAGTCAATTTCTCCTCCTTGGAGTTTGAATTTGATTCTGGGGGCTTTTCAAGCTCCTCCTTTTGAACCCATGCATTCTTTGATCGTTATATTACTTTCTTGGAAAGTTTTGTTTCTTTTGGCCATCTCTTCTGCCAGAAGAGTCTCTGAATTGTCTGCTCTTTCTTGTGAGTCTCCTTTTCTGATTTTTCATCAGGATAAGGCGGTGTTGCGAACTTCATTTAAATTTTTACCTAAGGTTGTGAATTCTAACAACCTTAGTAGAGAAATTGTGGTTCCTTCATTATGTCCTAATCCTATGAATTCTAAGGAGAAATCATTGCATTCTTTGGATGCTATTAGAGCTATGTATTATTATGTTTAAGCTACTAAGTCTTTCCGAAAGACTTCTAGTCTATTTGTCATCTTTTCCGGTTCTAGAAAAGGCCAGAAAGCTTCTGCCATTTCTTTGGCATCTTGGTTGAAATCTTTATTTCATCATGCCTATGTCGAGTCGGGTAAAATTCCGCCTCGAAGGATTACAGTTCATTCTACTAGGTACGTTTCTACTTCCTGGGCGTTTAGGAATGAACCTTCGATTGATCAGATTTGCAAAGCAGCAACTTGGTCCTCTTTGCATACTTTTTCTAAATTCTACCATTTTGATGTGTTTTCTTCTTCTGAAGCAGTTTTTGGTAGAAAAGTACTTCAGGCAGTGGTTTCAGTTTGAATCTTCTGCTTATGTTTTTCATTAAACTTTATTTTGGGTGTGGATTATTTTCAGCAGGAATTGGCTGTCTTTATTTTATCCCTCCCTCTCTAGTGACTCTTGTGTGGAAAGATCCACATCTTGGGTAGTCATTATCCCATACGTCACTAGCTCATGGACTCTTGCTAATTACATGAAAGAAAACATAATTTATGTAAGAACTTACCTGATAAATTCATTTCTTTCATATTAGCAAGAGTCCATGAGGCCCGCCCTTTTTTGTGGTGGTTATGATTTTTTTGTATAAAGCACAATTATTCCAATTCCTTATTTTATATGCTTTCGCACTTTTTTCTTATCACCCCACTTCTTGGCTATTCGTTAAACTGAATTGTGGGTGTGGTGAGGGGTGTATTTATAGGCATTTTAAGGTTTGGGAAACTTTGCCCCTCCTGGTAGGAATGTATATCCCATACGTCACTAGCTCATGGACTCTTGCTAATATGAAAGAAATGAATTTATCAGGTAAGTTCTTACATAAATTATGTTTTTTCAGGCTAATAAGCGCTTTTGCAGTTTTCAGTAAAATAGTTGCGTTTTTAAAATTTAAAGGCGCAGTACAATTTTTTTCGTTTTTTTAGTATAATCGGGTATCCCGTTCGCTCCCTCTCCTAATTTCAAGAAAATGTATCCTATATCTGACACTGTTCAGGACTCCTGGCAAACAGTCCCTAAGGTGGAAGGAGCTATATCTACCCCGGCTAAGCGTACAACTATTCCTATTGAGGACAGCTGCGCTTTCAAAGACCCTATGGATAAGAAATTAGAGGGTCTTCTAAAGAAAATGTTTATTCATCAGGGTTTCCTCTTGCAACCTACGCCATGCATTTTACCAGTTACAACTGCGACGGCCTTTTGGTTTGAGGCCCTAGAGGAGTCTCTTAAGACTGAGACTCCTTTGGAGGATATCTTAGATAGAATTAAGGCTCTCAAGCTGGCTAATTCTTTTATCACAGATGCCGCCTTTCAAATTGCTAAGTTGGCGGCTAAGAATGTTGGATTTGCCATTTTGGCACGTAGAGCGTTATGGTTTGGTCTGCTGATGTGTCATCTAAGTCAAAACTTTTGGCTATTCCTCTCAAGGGTAAGACCCTATTCGGGTCTGACTTGAAAGAAATCATTTCTGACATCACTGGAGGTAAGGGTCATCTCCTACCTCAGGATAAGGCTGTTAAAATGAGGGCTAAGCAGAATAATTTTTGTTCCTTTCAGAATTTTAAAGGAGTACCCTCTTCTTCCTCTTCCTCCACAAAGCAGGAAGGGAATTTTGCTCAGGCCAAGTCCGTCTGGAGGCCCAACCAAGCTTGGAACAAGGGTAAACAAAACAAGAAGCCCGTTGCTACTACTAAGTCGGCATGAAGGAGCAGCCCCCGATCCGGGACCGGATCTAGTAGGGGGCAGACTTTCTCTCTTTGCCCAGGCTTGGGAAAGAGATGTTCAGGACCCCTGGGCACTGGAAATCGTGACCTACGGGTATCAACTGGAATTCAAAAGTTTTCTCCCAAGAGGGAGATTTTTTCTTTCACGATTGTCTGTAGACCAGATAAAAAGAGAGGAGTTCTTACATTGTGTAGCAGACCTCTCTACTATGGGAGTAATTCATCCTGTTCCAAGACTAGAGCAGGGGCAGGGGTTTTACTCAAATCTTTTCGTGGTTCCCAAAAAAGATCAGACCCATTTTAGATCTCAAGAGTCTAAACAAGTTTTTCAGAGTCCCATCTTTCAAGATGGAGACTATCTGAACAATTTTACCAATGATCCAGGAGGGTCAATATATGACCACCGTGGACTTGAAGGATGCATACCTTCATCTTCCAATTCACAGAGATCATCATCAGTACCTAAGGTTTGCCTTCCTGGACAAACATTTTCAGTTTGTGGCTCTTCCTTTCGGGTTGGCCACAGCACCCAGGATCTTCACAAAGGTTCTAGGGTCCCTTCTGGTGGCTCTCAGGCCGCGGGGCATAGCAGTGGCGCCTTATCTGGACAATATTCTGATTCAGGCGTCAACTTATCATCTAACAAAATCTCATACAGACACAGTGTTGTCCTTTCTGAGAACTCACGGATGGAAAGTGAATCTAGAAAAAAGTTCACTAATTCCTCAGACAAGGGTTCCCTTCTTGGGAACTCTGATAGATTCTATATCCATGAAGATTTTTCTGACGGAGGTCAGAAAGTCAAAGATTCTAAATACATGCCGAGCCCTTCAGTCCAATCCTCGGCCATCAGTGGCTCAGTGCATGGAGGTAATTGGATTGATGATGGCGGCAATGGACTTCATTCCGTTTGCTCGATTTCATCTCAGACCACTGCAACTGTGAATGCTCGGACAGTGGAATGGGGATTATGCAAATTTATCTCCTCAGATACATCTGGACCAGGAGACCAGAGACTCTCTTCTTTGGTGGTTGTCGCCGGATCATCTGTCCCAAGGGACGTGTTTCTGCAGACCCTCGTGGGTGATAGTGACAACTGACGCCAGTCTACTCGGCTGGGGTGCAGTCTGGAATTCCCTGAAGGCTCAGGGTGTATGGACTCAGGTGGAGTCTCTACTTCCAATCAATATTCTGGAATTGAGAGCAATATTCAATGCACTTCAGACGTGGCCTCAGTTGGCTTCGGCCAAATTCATGAGATTCCAGTGGGAGAACATCACGACTGTGGCTTACATCAATCATCAGGGAGGAACGAGGAGTTCCTTAGCGATGACAGAAGTATCCAAGATAATTCAATGGACGGAGACCCACTCTTGTTATCTGTCAGCAATCTACATCCCAGGTGTGGACAACTGGGAAGCGGACTTTTTAAGCCGACAGGCTTTTCATCCGGGGGAGTGGGAACTCCATCCGGAGGGATTTGCCTCACTGATTCTCCGATGGGGCAGACGGGAATTGGATCTGATGGCGTCTCGACAGAATGCCAAGCTTCCAAATATGGATCCAGGTCGAGGGATCCTCAGGCCGAACTAATAGATGCCTTGGCAGTGCCTTGGTCGTTCAACCTAGCTTATGTGTTTCCACCGTTTCCTCTCCTTCCCCGCGTGATTGCTCAGATCAAACAGGAGAGAGCTTCAGTAATTCTGATCGCACCTGCGTGGCCACGCAGGCGTTGGTATGCAGATCTAGTGGACATGTCCTCTCTACCTCCGTGGAAACTTCCAGTGAGACAGGACCTTCTCATTCAAGGACCTTACCAACATCCAAATCTAATTTCTCTGCAGCTGACTGCTTGGAGATTGAACGCTTGATTTTATCTAAGCGGGGATTCTCTGATTCGGTCATCAATACTTTGATTCAGGCAAGTAAGCTTGTCACTAGAAAGATTTATCATAAGATATGGCGTAAATATCTTTTTTGGTTTGAATCCAAGGGCTACTCGTGGAGTAAAGTTAGGATTCCCAGGATTTAGTCTTTTCTCCAAGAAGGATTGGAGAAAGGGTTATCAGCGAGTTCCTTAAAGGGACAAATTTCTGCTTTGTCAATTTTGCTACACAAACCTTTGGCAGATGTTCCAGACGTTCAGTCTTTTTGTCAGGCTCTAACCAGAATTAAGCCTGTGTTTAGACCAATTGCTCCACCCTGGAGTTTGAATTTAGTTCTTAGTGTTCTTCAAGGGGTTCCGTTTGAACCCATGCATTCCATAGATATTAAGTTGTTATCTTGGAAAGTTTTGTTTTTGGTTGCTATTTCTTCTGCTCGTAGAGTTTCTGAGCTTTCAGCATTATACTGTGATTCGCCTTATCTTATCTTTCATTCTGATAAGGTGGTTTTACGTACCAAACCTGGGTTCCTTCTTTATGTCCTAATCCTTCTTCTAAGTAGGAGCGTCTGTTGCATAACTTGGACGTGGTCCGTGCCTTGAAGTTTTACTTGCAGGCGACTAAGGATTTCCGTCAATCATCTTCATTATTCATTGTTTTTTCTGGAAAGCGTAGGGGTCAGAAAGCTACGGCTACCTCTCTTTCTTTTTGGCTGAAGAGTATCATCCGCCTGGCATATGAGGCTGCTGGACAGCAGCCTCCTGAAAGAATTATGGCTCATTCTACTAGGGCTGTGGCTTCCTCATGGGCATTTAAAAATGATGTGTCTGTTGAACAGATTTGCAAGGCTGCGACTTGGTCGTCTCTTCTGTTTAGGTTCCTGTCTTGTTCCCTACCTTTCATCCGTGTCCTGTAGCTTTGGTATTGTATCCCACAAGTAAGGATGAAATCCGTGGACTCGTCATATCTTGTAGAAGAAAAGTAAATTTATGCTTAACTGATAAATTAATTTCTTCTACGATATGACAAGTCTACGGCCCACCCTGTCATTTTTAAGACAGATTTAGTTTATATTATATTTTTTACAAACTTCAGTCACCTCTGCACCTTTGGCTTTTCCTTTCTCTTCCTAACTTCGGTCGAATGACTGGAGGTGGAGGGAAGGGAGGAGCTATATATATACAGCTCTACATGTTGCGATTTTGTAACGGCTCAGATAATATTGTGACTTATGTGCTATATTTGTTATATATGTGATCACTGGCTTTTATACCAGGGGAACTGTTTGTTTTCTTTTTTATTAATTATATACATCATATTTTTCAGATAGTGTTTAGTTCAGTGTAACACTTTATTTCAATATGTTTGGTAAACATTTTTTTTACGCTAGGTCTTCACTCACCCAAATCTGACGCATGCTAAATTTGTTATAGTACCTTAACAGATATAAATATTGGTAACAATAGCATACCAATGAGTGAGAGATAAGAGATGGAAAACTCTGTCCTAGTACTAAAACATTATAATTGTGATTACCAGAAGAGAGGAAAATAGGGTGAATGATGGGAAAGTAGACTTTAAAGGGACAGTACACTGTACAATTGTTTTCTTTCCTATGGCATAGAGAGTCAACGAAACATTCTGATTACTAGTGGGATATTCACTCCTGGCCAGCAGGTGGCAGCAAAGAGCACCCCAGCAAAGCTGTTAAGTATCACTTCCCTTACCCATAACCCCCAGTCATTCTCTTTGCCTTGATCACGGGAGGATGGCGAAGTAATCCTTTGAATGGGTATTTTTCCCTGCAAGCAAGGATTGGGGTTATGCTGTGTCCATGTCAATCTCATTAGTAAGAGTAATGGTGGCTATATTAGCAGTTAGAAGACAACAAGGTAGTCTTTGCTTAAACATCTAACATTATTGCTACCCCTATTATAGAAAGCCAGAGTTGGTTACTCTGTTCTTTGTTTTCTATAGGTCCCTGGTATATATGGTGAAGCTGCCACACCTCAGAAAACAGCTCCTGCCTGACAGAGCAGGATCCACAGGTAGGTGCTTTCCCTTCTAGGTTTGAAGGTACCAGCACTGTAAGGGTTAAATCATTGTGGAAAGTATTTAAATCTGTTTTGGGGCAATGCTTTTATGTGAAAAGAGGCATAATTTTTTATTGGGGGCTCAGAGATGGGAGAGTGTATGAAGTGTTTGACAGTGTTTGTTTTACTTCTTACTTGTTGCAATCACTTTTCAGCTCAGCTTATTGGCCCAATCACTTTTGCTGTGCTGTTGTTGGTTTTCGCGCTGTTTTTGTTTGGCGCAATGTAAAAAAAAAATTATTGGCACTTCCGGTTTTCGGCTTCTCTGTTCAGATCGGAGTTTGCCGCGGCGAGTGTGGAGGCTTCATTTTCTTCTTTCTACAGTGGCAAGTGGATTTGGGCTGTTCTGGTAACAAGGTGGTGTTTTTTGTTACCGGGTGTCTCTGGTTTTTGTGCTAGTGGGATAGCAACTTCTG
The DNA here is from genome assembly GCF_027579735.1 of Bombina bombina. Classification (NCBI taxonomy): domain Eukaryota; kingdom Metazoa; phylum Chordata; class Amphibia; order Anura; family Bombinatoridae; genus Bombina; species Bombina bombina. The sequence continues at coordinate 250,731,257 of NC_069499.1, read as the reverse complement.
GAGGGGTAAGACCTCAGCAGAGCTGAGGGTTTTAAGTGCTTATTTATGTTTTATTGCTTCATATAATTACATTTAATTTGGCTTTTTTTTTGTTAATTGTGAACTGATACCCAATTATTGAAACTAATGCTGAAGTTGATTCATTTGAAAAATGCTTATTGTGTTTGGAGGCTAAGATAATTCCTCCAGTTTTGCTCTTCATGTTTAAATAAAAGTTTAAAGATAAGATGTCTCTCCCTGAGCCTCCTGTCTCTCAGGATAGTGTTATTCTAGCTACGCCTCAGCTTTCCCCTCAAGCTTACCAAGCTTCACATGCAGTGCCCTGCGGTTTCTCTCAACCTCCTGGGGGTGTTTTTTACCTGGGGATTTTGCTGCACAGATTACTTCTGCTGTTTCTGCAGCTTTATCAGCTTTTCCAAAGGTTTCTGGTAAACAAAAGAGGAAATCTAAACATATTGATGTTAGTAAGGCTGACTCTGCTAAAGCTGCGTTAGTCAGTTTGTCTCAATTATCTGATGAGGATGATTCTCCAGTGGCTTCTGAGGGGGAGTTGTCAGATTCTGATACTGTAGTGAAAAATTCTTCAGATTCAGAGGAGATTAATTTCAGATTTAATTTAGAACACCTTCAAGTTCTTTTGAAGGAGGTTCTTGCTACTTTGGAAGAATATGAATCTGTTGTGGAGAATCCAAAGAGGTCTAGTAAGCTTAATAGGGTATATGATGTACCCACATCTGTGGAAGTATTTCCAGTTCCAGACCATATGGCACATATTATAACTCAGGAATGGGATAAACCAGGGATTCCTTTTTTCCTGTCCTCTGTTTTTAAAAATATGTTTTCTGTTGCTGACTCTATCCGTGACTCGTGGTGCACGGTGCCCAAGGAAGAGGGAGCTATCTCTACTCTGGCTAAGAGAACTACTATTCCTATTGAAGATAGTTGTTCTTTCAAGGATCCCATGGATAAGAAGCTTGAGGCTTTTTCAAGAAGATGTACATTCATCAGGGATTACAGTGGCAACCTGTTGCTAGTATTGCTACAGTTGCGGGGCAGCATCTTATTGGTGCAATGATTTATCTAGTCTTATCCTAGAAGAGACTACTATAGAGGAGATCCAAGACAGGATCAAGGCTCTCAAGCTAGCCAATATCTTTATTTGTGATGCCAACATGCAAGTTCTTAGGTTGGGTGCTAAGATTTCTGGTTTTACTGTTTTAGCTCGCAGAGTTTTCTGGTTAATTATTATTATTATTATTATCAGGGGTTAATATTGGTCTACAGATGTTACATACAAATCCAAGCTTTTATCTCTGCCTTATAAGGGTAAAACAGGTCTGGCAGAAATTATTTCTGACATTACAGGTGGAAAGGGTTATTTCCTACCTCAGGATAAAAAGAATAGACCTAAGGGTCGCCAGAATTCTAATTTTCGTTCCTTTTGTAACTTTAAGGGACAGAAGTCTTCCTCTTCCTCTTTCAAAACTGATCAATCCAAGTCTTCTTGGAGGTCCGTCAGCCTTGGAATAGGTGAAAGCAAGCTAAGAAGCTTTCTGTTGATTCTAAATCAACATGAAGGGGCCGCCCCTGACCCTGTAGTGGATCAAGTGGGGGACAGGCTTTCTTTTTTTCAGCAGGTTTGGAATAGGATTCAAATCTTGTCCTCCCAGGGGCAAGTTCCACCTGTCAAGGTTATCTGTGAATCAGATAAAGAGAGAGGCCTTCTTAAACTGCGTAAAGGATCTATCATCCCTGGGAGTGATTGTTCCAGTTCCTCTAGAGGAACAGGGTGTATGATTCTATTCAAATCTATTTGTAGTTCCCAAGAAGGAGAGCATTTTTCGTCCCATTCTAGACTTAAAGTGTCCCAATCAATTCCTCAGGGTTCCGTCCTTCAAGATGGAGACCATCCGTTCTATTCTTCCTTTGGTCCAAAAGGGTCAGTTCATGACGACCATATATCTGAAGGACGCTTATATTCATCTTCCTATTCACAGGGATCATTACCAGTATCTAAGGTTTGCCTTCCTGGACAAACATTTCCAGTTTGTTGTCCTTCCTTTTGGCCTTGCTACAGCTCCCAGAATTTTTACAAAGGTTCTGGGGGCTCTTCTGGCAGTGGTGAGGTCCCAGGGTATTGCTGTGGCACCTTATCTATATGACATTCTAGTTCAAGCGCCATCTTTTTATCTAGCAAGAGCTCATACTGAGATGTTGTTGTCTATTCTATGTTCCCACAGGTGGAAAGTGAATCTGGGAAAGAGTTCCCTTGTTCCAGATACAAGGGTTTGTTTCTTGGGAACAATCATAGATTCCCTGTCCATGAAGATTTTTCTGACGGACGTCAGAAAATCCAAGCTTCATGTTTCTTGCCTGTCTCTCCAGCCTGCTATTTGTCCATCTGTGGCTCAATGCATGGAGGTGAATGGACTGATGGTTGCCTCCATGGGCATTATTCCTTTTGCTCGGTGCCATCTGAGGCCTCTGCAGCTACGCATGCTCAGTCAATGGAACAGGGACCACTCAGATCTCTTGCAGAAGATAAATTTGGATTCCCCAACAAGAGTCTCACTCTCATGGTGGGTTTCACAGGCTTCCTGAGGCCTTCCTGGGTGATTGTGACCACGGACGCCAGTCTGTTAGTCTGGGGAGCAGTTTGGGATTTCTTAAAGACACAGGGTCTGTGGACTCCAGAGGAGTTGTCTCTTCCAATAAACATCTTGGAGTTGAGAGCAATTTTGTATGCTTTAATAGCTTGACCTCAACTAGCTTTGGTCCGATTTATTAGATTTCAGTCGGACAACATCAAACCCATCTCTGTGGGCTACATCAATCACCAGGGAGGAACTCGGAGTCTCAGGATTACCATCTCTCTGCCATCCACTTACCAGGGGTGGACAATTGGGAGGTGGATTTTCTAAGTAGGCAGACTTTTCATCCTAGAGAGTAGGCTCTCCACCCAGAGGTTTTCACAATGATAACTCTCAGGCAGGGGGTTGAGGAGTTGGATCTGATGGCCTCTCGGCAAAATGCCAAGCTTCCAAAGTATGGTTCAAGGTGAAAAGATCCTCAAGCCGTTCTGGTAGATGCTCTAGAGCAGTGGTCTCAAAGTACAGGCCCTGGGCCATATGTGGCCCTCAAGATAGTTTAATCTGGCCCTCCCTTGTTTATTAGGTAAATTATTAATTTGGCCCGTCCCATTTTTTAGGGTTCTAAGAGGTGTAAAATGTGATCTATATAGGCACTAACAAGATAAATATAAAGACAAACAAGAATTTTCCAGCGTAGACTCCGATTATACACTGCTTGGATAAATGCCACTTTTTATTCAGTTCCAGAATGATCACTTCACTTGGCGCTCACAAGATAAATATACACTGTGTATGTCTATTGTGGCCTAGAGCTCCTACCATGCACTAATAATTTGGTAAATGTCACTTTAAGTTTCTAGTATATCCAGTTCACAAGCACTCACTCTGTTCAAGTGGCCCCCATGGGTAAAGAACACTTGGCCAGTGGCCTCCAGATGCAATGAGTTTGATACCCCTGCTCTAGCGATTCCTTGGAGCTTCAACCTAGCATACCTGTTTCCTCTGTTTGTGTTGCTTCCACGAGTAATTGCTCACATCAAACAGGATAGAGCTTCTGTGATTCTAATAGCTCCTGCATGGCCTTGCAGGATCTGGTGATGATGTCATCTTTTCCGCCGTGGAAGTTACCTTTCAGGAAGGACCTTCTACTTCAGGGTCTCTTTCTTCATCCACATCTGGTTTCTCTGAAGCTGACTGCTTGGAGATTAAACGTCTAAGTTTGGCTAGACGTAGCTTCTCTGAGAAAGTCATAGATACTATGCTTCAGGCTCGTAAACTGGTTACTCGCCGAATTTACTATAGGGTATGGTCTAAATACCATCATTGGTGTGATTCAAAAGGTTTTTCTTGGAACAAAGTAAGGGTTTCTCGCATTTTGGCTTTTCTTCAGGAGGGCCTGGAGATGGGTTTGTCAGTCTGTACTTTGAAGGGTCAGATTTCTGCTCTGTCTATTCTTCTGTATAAACGTCTGGCAGTTCTGCCAGATGTTCAGTCTTTTGTTCAGGCCTTGGTCAGAATCAAGCCTGTGTTTAAACCTGTTGCTCCTCCTTGGAGTCTTAACCTTGTTCTTAGAGTTTTGCAGCAGGCTCCGTTTAAGCCGATGCAATTCTGTTAGTATTAAATTTCTATCTTGGAAGGTTTTGTTTCTTCTTGCTATTTCTTCTACTTGCAGAGTTTCTGATCTTTCGGCTCTGCAGTGTAATTACCCTTACCTTATTTTTCATGCTGATAAGGCGGCCCTTCGTACAAAGCTAAGGTTTCTCCCGAAGGTAGTGTCGGATCGCAATATTAATCAGGAAATTGTTGTTTCTTCTTCCCAGAAGGAACGTCTTTTGCATAACTTGGATGTTGTGCGTGCTCTTAAATTTTACCTTCAAGCAACTAAAGATTTTCTGCAGACTTCTGTTCTGTTTGTTGTTTTCTCTGGTAAGAATAGGGGTCAGAAGGCCACTTCTACCTCTCTTTCTTTCTGGTTGAGAAGTGTTATACGGTTAGTTTATGAGACAGCTGGACAGCAGCCTCCTGAGAGAATTATGGCTCATTCCATTAGAGCTGTTTCATCTTCATGGGCTTTCAAAAATAAAGCTTCTGTGGAGCAAATCTGTAAGGCAGCCACTTGGTCTTCTTTACATACTTTTTCCAAATTCTACAAATTTGATACTTTTGCATCAGCTGAGGCTTCTTTTGGGAGAAAGGTTCTTCAAGTGGTGGTGCCGCCTTCAGTTTAGGTCCGCCTGTCTTGTTTTCCCTCCCTATTCATTCTGTGTCCTCTAGCTTGGGTATTGGTTTCCACTAGTAATTAGAATGTTTTGTGGGCTCTCTATGCCATAGGAAAGAAAACAAAATTTATGCTTACCTGATAAATGTCTTTCTTTCCGGGCATAGAGAGTCCACGACCCACCCTTGTTTAAATTCAGATGACAGTTTTTTGTACAAACCTCAGGCACCTCTATATCCTTGTGTTACTTATTTTTCCGTTCCCTGCGGCCGAATGACTGGGGGTTATGGGTAAGGGAAGTGATACTTAACAGCTTTGCTGGGGTGCTCTTTGCCGCCTCCTGCTGGCTAGGTGTGAATGTCCCACTAGTAATTAGAATGTTTCGTGGACTCTCTATGCCCGGAAAGAAATACATTTATCAGGTAAGCATCAATTTTGTTTTTATATTAATGTATTTTCAATGACTTGTTATACCAGCTGCAGAGTATACAATGTATGAGAAATTGCTTTTTCATGCTTATCTTATATTTGTCTGGAAAACTAAAGCTCAATACAGAGAGAGAACAATAGAAAATTATCATTTATTACTTAACTATCCTGCAACCCACTCTGAGTGTAATTTCTTCTGCTGGCTGTGTTTACTTAGGCTATTCAATAGCTGAGTCTCCAGTATCAAAACTTTCAGTATAGGTTGGGAAACCACAAACTAAATCAGCTATTTCAAAGCCCAAAATAGGGGTAAATGAGCTACTTGTAAACAATTTAATACACTCCAGCAGGTAAAATGGATCATTGGGAACAATTTAAATGGGATAAAAAATTTGGGTGAACTGACCCTTTAAGAAAGAGTGCTGATTGCTTTGTGCCAAATTCAATACTCCCATCCCTGCTAAAATTCCTCAACTGGCATTAATGGCAGTTCTACTGGACCACCCCAGTGTCCTGAATTTTATGTTCCTTTGTTCCAGTGCAAGGAGACAGGCAAAGGAGAGAGAAGGGTTATTTAAATAAACTAAAGGTAGGTTTAGGAATCAAATGATCAAATGAGCTCCCCACCATTATCATTTTTGTGCTCACTAAGACAGTTTATAGGGCCCTGCTCTAAACAGTGTGTACAATTCTGCCTCCAAATGCATATCTGATCAAACATGACACTGCTTCTTGTCTCTTCCAGTCTCCTTTCCATTGCTCAGTATTCCAGGGTTCCCTCAAGGCTAAATCATTTCTTCTTATTGCAACATGATCTTGAGTGAGTTGTTTTTGGGCCTCTGCCAGATGCTTTCTTTAAAAGGACAAGGTACATTCCAAAACTCTAGTGATTATGTTTATATTCTGTCCCTTAAAGGGACATAAAACAGGTTGAGGTCTATGCATATCCTAAAAGGGCTAATTAATTAAAAATAGTTTGCATAAAAGAAATTGTTAATTTTTTTTTAAATAAACAAAATGAATTACATAGCTAAGCTGCCTGGAGAAGCCAACTCCCCCCCCCCTATCAGTGCTTAGACACAGGCATTGTATTTCAACTGAGTTCACAGCTTCAAGGCATGCTCCAGCAGATAATCCCTATGCATTTTTGCATTCTACCAAAACAATATTAGATATAGATACAGCCATAGAAGGAAATGTGTAGGGGAGTTAGAGCTTTAGTATTCAGAAACTAAAAAAAGGGTTAATGGCAAGGCACTGCAGTATAAATTTGCAGGCAAAGTAATTAAAGTACATATTATATTATTTTGTCTCTATTGCAACTTGTTTTATGTTCCTTTAATCGTGGTCAATTAGGTGTTTGTCTCTTGCTTGAGCAATCAGTGTCTACAGTGTAGCTAGATTACAGAATGCGCTTTTCTTTCTAGGGAATATAGGACAATTACAATTTGTACACAAAACAAAGGATTTAACAAAAAAAGCAGGCAAAATAAACCATTTAAAGGGACATGAAAGTGCATAAAAATGATCTGTGTTACAGATGATCATCATAAAGTATGGATACAGCTCAGTGCTATTATTTATACAGTTATGTTTATCAGTGATTTCCTTTAATTACATGACTGTGTTCCTGAGAACCCTCTGCAAATGGGTTAAAAACATAGTCAGCTTCAGCACAGCAATGCACTTTTGGGACCTAGCTGAACACATCTGGTGAGCCAATGATGAGGCATATCTGTGCTACCACCAATCACCAGCTAGTTCCTAGTACTGCTTTGTTCCTCCTGAGCCTATCAAGGGATGCTTTTTAACAAAGGATACCAAAAGAACAAAGTACATTTGATTATTAAGTACCTTGAAATGTCTCAGTGTTACACTTTGCTTTCTGGAATTCCCCTGATACTCTCACCAGTTATTTAGAACTTTTCTATTCTTTAGATGACTGGATCACTCTTTTGTTTATTATACATGCTGTAGTAGTATTGATTCTCTTTACACTGCATAGACTCATTCCATCTATATTGTATTTGAATTGAAGCGTCTGACATTTTGATGAGATGTAGCATATATGAATGAGAGCCCTAAACACAAGTAGTTTGTTGCATGTGTTTAAGGTTAGGTGTGCCATAAAACATGTTGAGATCTGTGCATATCCTAAAAAGGCTAATTAAGTTAAAATAGTTTGCATAAAAAAATGGTTTAAAAATTTCTGGCAAGTGTTTTAAAATAATGTTAAAAAATTTGCAAAATTAGTAACATAGCCATGCTGTCTGGAGAAGTCTGATCCACCCCCCCCCCCCTTATCAGTGTTTAGCATTAGAAACACAGGCATTGTATTTCAACTGAGTTCACAGCAGCTTATTTGCTTCTGGGCATGCTCCAGCAGATAAAGAGTGTTAAAGTATTGTATACCAAAGCAAATGTGGAGATAGTATCCAGTGTACAGTTAGAGCTGTACAGTACAGAAACGTAAAAGAAAGGGTTAATGGCGAGGGACTGCAGTATAAATTTGCAGGTAAAGTAATTAAGTATATATTATTATATTTTTCTCTATCCCAACTTGTTTTAGGTCCCATTATGTTGGAAACTCCTTTAGTTCCCTGATTTTGCTTTTTTACCATGTTCTTTGTTATCCTCTGTGTATAAAGTCTATTGCTTCTTGTGGTGCCTTAGGACCTGGGAAATCTGCAACTTCTGAACAAAGCTTCTCGTTGCCTCATATTTCTCTGAGTCGGAGGCCAGAGATACATGGAGCGATCGTGCACTCCATAGACAACCAGAATTAACTGATATCAAATAAATATAATTTTTTTTTTCATACCTTCCCCTCAAAATCTGATGTCCCCCAAAATCTCACTGCCCTTGCTTCAGGCTGAGTTGGCCTATGCCAGAATATGCCCCTAGTCACTAATTGTGTGAGGTCTGTTATTTAAGCAGATGCCTAGGTTGGCTCATAATGGTTTCTGCTCAGCTTTCAGAATCCAGTAACAAGCAGTAGCGAATACCAATGTGGTAACCGCAGATTTAAATAATATATGATAAAAAAAAGCTGCCATGACTGCAGGATGCTCCCCAGCCTTTCTTGTATAGTAACCCCCCCCCCCCTCTCACACACGCACACAATTTTAAATTAAAGAGAAAAAGCTAAATATTAAAAGTATGTTGCAAAGTAATTATGTTACAAATGCTTACAAATTGTATTGGAAATTATATTTTCAGTTAATATTGCCTACTGAGCATGAAGTCAAGAAATGCTTAAGGGACATGAAACACAATTTTGATGATTCCGACAGAGAATACCTTTTTAAACATCTTTTTCAATTTACTTCTATTATCTAATTTATTTTGTTCCTTTTGTATCCTTTGTTGAGAAGTATACATAAGTAATGGAGAACTCTTTCATACTTGCAATTGGAATGTATTGTTAAGTTTGGATTACCCTTGTTTCATTTGCTGTAATGCGACATTTTGCCTCAATAAACATTATTTTTTTAAAAAAAAAAGTATACCTAAGTAGCCACAGAAGCTGCCGATTGGTGGCTGCACATATATGCTTCTTGTCATTGGTGTTCAGCTAGCTCCCAGCTGCATTACTGATCCTTCAACAAAGATTACCAAGAGAATGAAGCAAGTTAGGTAATAGAAGTAAATTGTTAAATTGTTTAAACTGCTATTTCTGAATCGGAAAAGAAAAGTTTTGGGTTTCATGTTGAGTTGATAAGAAGACATAGATGTTTATAAATATGATAATAATAATAATACTGCACATTAAAGGGATATAAAATAATCTTATTGCTCTATTTCTCGTACCCTGTGTCTCACCCCTGCAATAAGGTTAAATCGCAGTTAAAAATCAGCACCAGACAAGCAATGTATTTCCACTCTAGAGCTAAATGTGTGCCACTTCTCATTAGCTCAGCAGCACCTGCTCAGCTCTGGAGAGTTTCAAAGCTGACTTAGGGGATTTAACACATAGTTGTATGCAATCAATAGAGCAATGAGTAAAAGCTTAAAGGGAAAGTGTACTATAAAATTGTTTTTCCAATAATGTGTTTCCAATTACTTTACCAGCTGCAGAGTATAAAATATATGAGAATTGGCTTCTTTGGGTGTATTTTTGTATATAAAATAAGTGATGTTTTTTTTACTTTAAAAACTACAACAAATTAAAATGGGTTGAGCTTGCAGGGAAATCAGATCTCCCTATTGTATCACTTTCTGTACACATAAATGCTTCTTAATATTATCTCTGTCTGTATGCCAAAGCCCAATACTTAAAAAGAACAATTAAAAATTAAGATTTTTTTTGCATATCTCTTACCTCCCACTGGAAGTGTAATTTCTTCTGCTGGCTATGTTTACACAGCTTTCTTATATTTAGTTGAAATAATTTTTTATTACAAAACATATACAGAGTATGTCACACATCATACATTTGTCATACAAATATCATCATCTCTATTTTCCTTTTTTGTTATGTGTCCATCAGTTAAGAGTCTATAACAGTTATTAAGTTTCCACAATCAGAGTTTGGAGGTAGCAAGGACTGCTAATAGGGTAGATGATGATTGGATATGTAGACCAGTGAGTTCTAACAGTCTGTGTGATTATTCATACGTTCATTAATAGCACCATGGATTAGGGAATGCAGCAGATCGTTACTAGAGGACATGAAAGTTTCCGTGGCATCCTCTTTCCCTCCATGGCGCTTTGCTATATTTTCTTAAAACTTTTCTACCCAATCCTCCCCTTCAATAAACCACAACAACAATGAACCATAAACATCCCCCCCCCCCCTCTCACTCAATGTGTTTCCAAACATCAACTTGCCTGTTTCATCATTTCACCTGTCGACGATCCGGGGAGAGAGCCCCACCTCTCCTGCACCTTTATAGTTGTCTGCAGTCAATTGTCATTTCTCAACCCCCTCTACGGTGTATATGCTACCTTGGTTCTAAATTGGTACTGTGGCTATCTTCCCTTTCTGTGTCAGGCTAGTGTCCGCTTAAAATCCAATAATTCCAGATCTTTAAGAATTGTTCGTGGTTAGCTTGAATGAATGAGGCTGTTTCAGATAGTTTGTATATTGTCTTAATCTTCTCCATAACCTCTCCCCATGTGGGTGCCCCTACCTTCCAATAACGCGCCACACATATCCTAGTAGCTGTGCATAGAATGTGTATGAATGTGTTCGTGGCTGAGTTGAAGGGTTTTATATGTTCATTTAATAAAGCTTGAGTCGCGGTTAGGGAGATACTTTCTGAAAGCACCTCACTCAGCAACTTAGATAGTTTAACCCATAATTGACGTACCTGGGGGCATTCCCACCACATATGGATATATGTTCCTGCCTCTTCGCAGCCTCTATAACAGTGTCTGCTGCTAGCCTGAGTATAGTGTGATGTGACCATTGGAGTAAGGTACCACCTAAAAACAGTCTTGATGCAATTTTCTTTCAGATCTGCACTGATCATACCCCTACCTGAGCCCTTAAAGATTTCCTCCCATTCCTCCTTGGAATATGTTATATTAATGTCTCTTTCCCACTTCATCATTAGGGGAGATTTAGCAGTGTGTTTGGCTGTCTGTAGAGTTATGTATAGGGTAGAGATTAAACCTCTATGGCGCGAATCAGCGCTACACAGTTTTTCTAGTGACGTTAGGTGTTGTCTGGAAAGTTTGGGTAGGACCCCATTTATGGTGGATGCGATCTGTAGGTATAGGAACCAATGCAGTTTATCTGGCAATATTTTTTCCTGTATTTGTTGGTGAGTGGCTAATTTCCCTTTATGGAGAAAATCTGCTAGTCTATAGAGCCCCTTATTTGCCCATTTACTAATTAGTCTCTGAAAGTCTGGGCCCATCAGTGTCCTTAATGGTCTCATTAATGAGTCGGATGGCAGGAGCTTTAATTTGTCAGATATCGAGTGCCACATTGACATCATCTCTCCTGTTATTTTCGAGGCGTCAGTCAGCTTAGGTATGTTTTTCGGGTGTTCCCATAGGATATCTTCTGAGTGTTTATATCCTGCTATTAAAGTCTCCACCCTCACCCAAATCAATTCTTTTTGTTTTTTGCTCATTAAGGTGGTCTGTGCTAGTCTCGCTGCTTGATAATAATTGAGCAAATTTGGTATCCCCACTCCTCCCAGCTGTTTATGTTGCATTAATACTTGTGAGGGTATTCTAGCCTTTTTGTTTCCCCTTATAAATCTAATTAGATCTGATTGAAGTTTATTTAATTCTAGGAGTGGAATCCTAATCGGTAAGGCCCTAAAAAAATATAGCAGTCTGGGAAGAACGTTCATCTTGACCGCCGACATTCGGCCGTACCAAGAGAAACCCCAGCTTTCCAGGTTTTAACCTCCTTTCTGATTATCTTGTACAGAGGAACATAGTTTAGTTTATAGAGGTCTGAGGTATCACCTGACAATTTGACCCCCAGGTATTTGATTGCCCCTTTAGCCCATTCAAACGAAAAATTAGCTTCAATGGTCTTTTTGGTATGGGCAGGGAGGGCGATAGCTAGCGCCTCGCATTTTTCCTGATTGACCTTATATCCTGAAATGTCAGCATAATCCTGTAAAATACGATATAAGTGGGGTAGGGATTCCATTGGTCTGGTCAGGGTAAGAAGGATGTCATCAGCAAATAAAGAAATTTTAAATTCTTCGGTACCTAACAAAACTCCGTGTACTTCTGGGGTTAAGCGAATCACCGCTGCCAGAGGCTCTATGCATAGAGCAAATAAAAGCGGCGATAAGGGGCAACCTTGCCTTGTCCCATTACGTATATCAATCCTTTTAGACTGGTAGCCTGCCGCTCTAATGTGTGCAGTGGGGTTAGAATAGATGCTTTTGATAGCTTGAACGAATGGGCCACGAAATTCCAATTTGTCTAAGACCTCGAACATAAAATCCCAGTCTATTCTATCGAACGCCTTCTCTGCGTCCAAAGATAGGACCAGAGAAGGCGTTTTTGTCTTGTGGAGGTAGTCAACCAGGGAGATTGTACGTCTTATATTATCAGGGGCTTCTCTTCCCGCTATGAACCCCACCTGATCCGGGTGGATCAAGGTCGGCAGGTGTGTTTTGAGTCTATTTGCCAAAATTTTACTAAAAATTTTTATATCTTGGTTGATTAGGGATATGGGCCTATAACTTTGGCACAATTTTGGATTTCTTCCTGGCTTAGGTATCACCACTATTTTAGCCTGTAAAATTTCTGTTGGGATTGTCTTACCTTGGAGAATGTCATTGCAGAATGTTACAACGTGTGGGGTTAGGATGGATTTAAAAAGTTGGTAATATTCCCCTGGAAACCCGTCTGTGCCCGATGCTTTTTCAGCTTTAAGTTCCCTAATAGCTATAAGGACCTCCCTGGTCGACACCCCCACATTCAGTTCGTCCCTAACTGTTTTATCAATTGGTGTTAGATTAGCCTTATCTAAAAATCTATGCAGTGTCTGTCTCGTCCTGTCATTTTGCGTCGTTTTTCCCCCGTCATAAAGTTGGGCATAATATTGAGCAAAGCTATCAGCTATTTCTTGTGGGTTTGAAGTACATGTTCCGTCCTGTTTTTGTAGGATTGGTATAGAAAAGGATTTTGTCTGTTCCCTGAGCTTATGCGCTAAATACTTGTCTGGCTTGTTAGAGTAGAGAAAATAGTTTGCTTTCAACCTGTGAGCTGCCCTAAGAGATGCCCTATTCATAATGGTTGATAATTCTACTCTCTTTGCTTGTAGGTCTTGGAATACCGTTTCTGACTGGCCCTGTTGATGTTGTTTTGTGAGCGAATCTATTTGAGCCTGTAGAGAGTCTATCTGTGATCTATTAGCTTTGGTGAAGGCCGCCTTTTCTTTTATGAGTAACCCTCTAATGAAAGGCTTGTGTGCTGCCCAGGTGTTAATCGGATTGGAGGTGGTACCCGTGTTTAATGTCCAGTATTCTGACATCGCTTGTGAGATAGAGTTATGTATACCTGGTTTTTGTAAAACATAAGGGTCAAAATTCCAGGAACGTGCTGTGCTAATCTGGAATGTTTCTTTAATGTGGATTTGAACTATGGAATGGTCTGACCAGGCGCATGCATGGATGGTAGAGGATGATAAGTCAGGAAGCCAGATCTGGCTCACGTAAATGTAGTCTAATTTTGAGTATGTTTTATGAGCATGCGAATAATAGGTGTAGTCTACCGTTCTCCCATATAGAGTGTCCCAGGAGTCTAGTATGTTGTGAGATAGAAAGACCTCTCTTATTTTATTTACCATAGAGTTATGTCTAAGTTGTTTCTGAGTCAGTTTGAGCTTTCTTATATTTAAAGGGACATACCCATATGCTAAAGAACTTGAAAATGATGCAGCATAACTGTAAGAAGCTGACAAGAAAATATCACCTGAACATCTCTATGTAAACAAACGGGAAGATATTTCACCCTTAAATGTATTCAGATCACAACTGTAAATGTTATACAAGGGAAAGAAAGAAAAGCCGCAGTCAAAACACTCACTTTAGAACAATATGTATATAAGGATAGGAAAAAACTGAGACTTAAAATGTAACTTTTATTTGATCAAAAGGGTAAAAAGTCTGAAAATAACGGAAACAAGTACACACCAAGCACAACACACAAAAATGTATTAAAAATGGCACAGATCAGACCTGTGTGAGTCTGCAATGCATGAGCAGTCACTATAATGTTATCAGAGAAGTGGTGCTAAAAAATATTGGGTGACCCTTTATATAATAAACAAATTGCTAAAACAGATCTGGCAGGGACGCAGTCCCAAATATAGTATAACTGTAGGAATATAAAACAGAAGATTCGTCCCCTAATAGCACTCTGGTAGCTAGTAAAAGACCAATGTGGAACAACTTTCACACATTATGAGGACACTCTAAATAATGTATAAAAACGATAGAAGGTACCATATTAAAGTCGGGATATAGTCCCATATAATCTATAATAAGTTATAATACTTAGAAGAAGCGCCCTGCTAAGTACAAAAAACTAGCTACAATGCATATGTGGAACAAATGTCACACATAATTTTTAACAGCTCACAACAGGTAGAAGTCGCCTGATGCGCATTTTGCCATAGCTTTGTCAAAGGAGAACAGGATACCAGTTGGACCTAGCCTTATAAAGGAGAAGCTAACCAATCCATAACAGGTATGCGACGCACACCCACATATAGGCCTTTGACAAAGCAGATGCGAAATGCGTGGCAGGCGTTTGCACTGCCCCTCTCCTTTGTGTTAAAATTTAGATTAACGTGTTGGCCTTAATTGGCACTTTGTAGTTTCTAGTGGGTTCTGTATAACTTAGTTCGGGGTCTTATCCCTAATGGCTATTTTAATATAGATACTTACCTTATTGTTGCTTAGGGATTGTGTATCCTGCATCTAATATTGCTCTAATATTGATTTAATAATATAGCCTCATACCTTAACGTACTTATGGACAGCGTACTCTAGACTACATACTTACCTACCTGAAAAACGATATTTACAGGGTTATCCTGCTTCTAGGGAGAGGTAGCAGCGCTCTAATCTTTTTTTATTTTAAACATTAATCACTCAACTTTTTTTATTTGGTGGCATGGTCCACATTGATAATTTTTTAACCATATATATATATAAAGGTTATGTTTTATTTTAAAATAGTTTTCCTGGCTGCTTTTGCTTGTTTGTACTTTGCTCCTCCCCTGCCCAATTTCACTATGAATGTTGAGGGCGTGCCATGGGGCTTGCAAAGTTGCGTTGCTAGCCTAAACCTGTCTGCCTATCTGTGCTCACTGCTCAGTGACGTGTGGAGCAGTGGAGTCACTCACTGCTGTGCTTTCTCTCTAAACGGGAACCGGAAAATCGTAAGGGGGATGCCTGGCACCTGACTGTCTGACACTGTCTCTAAAGTGAAGGAGCCACGTATGATGCCCACCAGACCGGTTTGGTTACGGTACACTAAGTGCACACTGAAGAGGTAGGAGGGGAGGGCGGGAAGGAGTCTGGGGGTGGGCAGAGTGCAGAGGTGATTGGCCATAAGATGCGGTAGGCACGCGGCCTGGGCTGTGCATTGACAGACTTGGTACAGAGTCAGAGAGCAGAATTTTCAAAGTTTGCGTGTCTAAACCTTTTCTTTAGTGATTTATTACTAGAGTGCACTCTTTATCTTTCATTTGATAGGGATCAGCTTTAGGCATGAGCTTTATAATTAATGCAGTGCAGTTTACATATTTTGTAAGTGTGTGTGTCTGAGTGTTTGTGTGTGTGTCTGAGTGTTTTGTGTGTATGTCTGAGTGTTTTTGTATGTGTGTCTAAGTGTTTGTGTGTGTCTGAGTGTTTTTGTGTGTGTGTCTAAGTGTTTGTGTGTGTGTCTAAGTGTTTGTGTGTGTGTGTCTAAGTGTGTTTCTGAGTGTTTGTGTGTGCATCTGAGTGTGTTTTTATGTGTGTCTGAGTGTGCCTGTGTGCCTGTTTTTTGTGTTTGTGTGTGTCTGCTTTCTGTCCATTGGAGAAGTTTGCCTTTTCTATGAAATCCAGTAAAAAATTGCAGTAAAAAAAAAACCATTACTGGGGGGGGGGGGGTGACACCAACCCTAGTGACGCCACACTAAGAAAGTCACAATGTTTATTCAAGATACTTATAATCTCTTTGTGTCTTTCATCAAGTGGTGATAAATCTAACTTTCTTATCAAAGCCTATATGGATGTAGCCTGAACTAGAAGTGGGCTAGGAGAACCACTAAAGAAAGTACCACTAAAGCAGTACTACACCACCTTGGTACACAAATGGGGCACTAAGCGCCCAGCGGGGTCTTGGCCGTGGTATAGTGATAAGTCACAAATTGTTCCTATCAATTGAGTGTAATTTGTAATCCCAGGTTCAGTGAAAATATGATGTAGAATTTCCAAGCGTATACTTAGGTAGAATCCAATATAGTTATGTTATAGATGATCCCTCATTAGTGATGGTGTAGGAGAAAAAAAGGGATGTGACCGAAAGCTCAAAAAATAGTGCAAAATAGTGAGAGAGAGAGAGAGGAAAAAAAAGGATAATCCTTCAACAAAGGATAAAAAAACAAAAATGTAAAAATGTGAAAAATGTTTTAGCAGAAATTGCCAAAAGATGCCATTGATGAAAAAAGATGAAAAAATGTGTTGAGGTTAGGATAAATACATTCATAGGTGCAATATAAGTCTAAGTGATGAAAGTTAGTGAATGAAAAATTATTCTCAAGGTTCAGTTGCGTGTTGCGAGATTAGTGCAGCTGGGTGCTGCAGGGTTAGTGCTGCGACCACAGGTGGAAATCCAGAGATTTTAGTGGATGTTCTGCTCCTAGCTGGATTTATCTGTGAAAGATCTGCTCCTAGCTGGATTTATCTGTGAAAGATAATCAATATAGTGTAGTATGCTCAAAGTAGATAGAAATGTAAAAATAAGGCTTACCAGATGCTTGGTCAACGCGTTTCGGTCTCTCACAGGCCTTTTTCAAGACTCAGGCAACATCCATACATTCTTAGAGTTCCTTATTGACAGCTAGAGGTCAAGACAGCTGGAGCATATAGGATTACACAGGCGCTAGGTATATATTCCATCAATCCTTTTCTTATCAAAGCCAGTGCTTTTACTTTTTGGTATAAGTAGATTTTCTCTGTCCATGTGTAAAGCCCTATGAAAGGCTTTCTTAATGACTTTGCAGGTATAACCCCTGGATTTGAGTCTTAACTTCAATTCTTTGGATTGTGAATAGAAAGTATGTATATCAGAACAGTTCCTTTTAAGTCATAGTAATTCCCCAACTGGTATGGCTTTTTTGGTATGGCTTTCTGTCTTAAGGTGCCCTGTCCTGTCTTTGATTATTTTAATGTCCAAAAACTCAACCTGTTCCAGGCTCATAGAGCAAGTAAGTTTCAAGTTCAGATCATTTGTGTTTAAGATGTTCAACCATTCCCTAAAAAGCTGTTTACAAACTTTCCATAGGATCAAAAGATCATCTATGTACCGCAGTCTAACATCTATGTACAACAGTAAATGCTCTGTGAACAATTTCCTTCAGCTACTGTCTAGCTGCAAATTGAACCCCCCAACACAAAAAACAATAACAATAGCCAATCAGCATCAGCAGTGCTGAGGTCATGCACTGCTTTACTGTAATCTCATGAGATTTCACTGAAATATTGCAAGATTTCAGGGAAATAACATGACTGTGCCTGCACATGCCAGATGCATGCTCTATTGCAAGTCCTGGGAATAGCATCCTGATTGGCTGTTTAAAGTTCCTTTACAATGGGATGTGGCTGCTGAGGAAATTATGAGGCAAATAGCTTTCTTTTTTAACATAGAGATGCTCAGGTGATATTTTCTAGTCAGCTTTTTACAGCTATACCTCATCACTTTCAAGTGCTTCAACATTTGGGTATCATGTCCCTTTAAGTATATAAACTTTCAGTATAGGTAGGGATAGCACAGAGAAAATCAGCTCAGATGCAGATATAATGTTAAATGAGCTATTTGTAAACTATTTAATACACGCCAGCAGGTAAACTGTCCCTTTAAAAAAAAAACTTTCCAATATACTTAAATTATGAAAACATGCACATTCTTTTTATATGCACACTTTCAGAGGTTACAGCACCTACGAAACATGTACAAAAATGCACAGTATAAACGTATATGCATTTTGTGATTGGCTGATGACTGTCACATGATACAGGGGGATGGAAAATTGGATTCACTTTGAAATTTGCTAGAAAATATAGTACTGTTCATTTCAAATTCAAAGTAAGTGCTATTGTATTTTCTTTTTATGGTGTATTTGTCAATTATTCAGTTGTACTGTATCAAGTGGTCCTTTAAGTAAAGTTTACAATTTAGTAATTACTGTGTTTGCTTTCTCCAGGTATGACCCCCTATTCACTATGAGTCTAACACTGACCCCATCCAGGTCCCAGGACACAATTATGATGGAATCTTCAGCCTCCCACGTTCTCAGTGATGTGGAGCCTACTATGGGGCAAGACTGTAGCCGGCAATATGAGAGGCCTCCGCCACTCCACACAGGAGCTGACTGGAAGATCATCCTGCATCTCCCTGAGATAGATACCTGGATCCGTAGCACATCGGAGAGAGTGAGGGGGCTCACACAATCTGTGCAGGAAGACCCCCAGAACAAGCATGTGGATGTGCATCTAATGCAGCTCAAGGTGGGGATAGAGTCTAGCAATGTGTACAATTTCATGTAGAATTTATCTAAACCCTGTGGATCCAGAATCTGGAGTATAGTCTAGAAGCAGACAAGCCAGATAGTTACATTTCCCAGAGCTTCCTACTGTCCTGGAATCTTTCCTTCCTCTATTTATGTCCTATAAAACCAGAGGCCACCCAGACCTCTTCCAGAAATGCCAACCCTATCTAGACTTCACTTTCCCACCCAGACCCACCGCTAGACCTTAACAGTTCACACCCCTGGTGTGTCAGTCCTGTTATTAAGTTCTGAGTATTGGGAGGTATGCTTTTCCCTTTAATACATAATTTCAAAACACCTTGTTAGGCTGAACTTGGAGTGGAAGAAGTCAAGCACAAAGCTAAATATAAAGGGATGTGTGCCTGGTCGGGGACCTCACATACTCCCTCTTCCTGCTTTTATTTTGATAACCCCCCCCCCCCCACTCCCTTCTTTACCTCTCGCCTTGCACATTCAAGGTTTGGGGGTGCTACAGTAATAAATGGGAGGGGCAAAGCCCCACTAACGCCATTCACTATTCTAAAATTGAGGGGATGTAAAAAATAAAGATTAATTTTATTCTTTTACTATCATTTAAATCTAATTAAATAATTTTAAGAGAAAAAAAACTGCAGCAATAATTCATATATAATTCATTAACTGTTGTGTTTTAGTTTCTCTTTGGCTGCTAATTTCTTGCTTCTTTGAAAATGTGTGAACATTTTGTAGAGAGGCTATTGAAAAATCCTATGATAAACATGTTTATTTTAGTTGTATTAAATGCTCAGCTATAATTTGTTGTTATAATGTTTTTGAATTCAATCAGGGTTTGTTATTCAATTGAGACCCTTAAAAAAGCTGGTGTATGAATTCAAACTGATTGGAAGGGACCCCAATGTTTATTATCACTTCTATACATGGTGACAAGGAAAGCCTAAAAAAGACATAATTATATTAAATGGACATGAACCCCAAAATGTCTCATGATTCAGATGGAACATACACATTTAAACAACTATACAATTTACTTCTATCACCAAATTTGCTTCAGTCTCTTGGTATATTTTGTTGAAGGAGCAGCAATGCACTACTGGGGGCTAGCGGATCACGATGGCTGAGACAATGACGAGATGCATATATGTGCAGCCACCAATCAGCAGCTATCTCCCAGCAGCGCTAATAAAAGCTAAAGGTGCTAAATTGAGAACAGATTAAAATAATTGCTATGCAAACGAATTGAGATAAAATAAGATAAATTTACTTGCTTTGCAAATATAATTAAAACAAACAATCATGGAAGTACATGTCCTGCAAAAAAATGAAAAAATGAAAAAACATAGAGAATTTAAGAATCGGACGTCTCTGATGTATAAAAAACACAGAATTAAAATAAATACTACTGTTGCCAATATAAACCTTGTCTCAGTATTATGTAGAGGAAGTCGGCATCAAAACTAAAGTCCTCAGATGATTTCAAAAGAGAACCGAAGCCTGGTAAATGCAAACCCGTTTTTACCTTTAGGTGTACCGTCCGTGTATTAAGAATCACCTCCGTGAGGCGTATGCATATCCCGTGACGTCACTGATCGGGAGGCGTCGTCTCTGTAGGGAAATCCTATTGGTCAGGATAACTTGACAGATGAACTATAGCGGCCGCTATATTGTAGATGGTGAACCCCGCTCTTAGTGCAGGATCGCACGCAGGGTCACAGTATATCCAGATTTCTTTTGTAGATCTTATAGTGAACGGACTTTGATGTGTGACTTGAAACCGGCTTTAACTTAAGCACATGGCCCTTCACAATGTAGTCCTCGTGTTCTCCGTGGGTAGCTGAAAAATCTTTCACTCCAATAAAGAATTAAAGTCCTTATAGACAATATATGAAGTGTAAGGCAGCTGTAACTTTCATCAACGCGTTTCTCCCTCTTACAGGGCTTTCTCAAGATGAATTAGCTCCAGTTACAGCCTCCTTTTAAACAGTTCAGACTCATACCTATTGGTCAGGTGAGATTACTTTATCTGACAGGTGTGCTCATTACAATTGATCTATTGGCAACAGTACTGGCAACTTGGGAAAAAAAATATATATAATAAGAGACAAAACACTTTATAGAATTAGATTTGAGAATATATCTAGAAATGCTTAAATTTTCATGCATTTGTATATTAGCGGCAATTTGCAATCAAATAAAAATAAAGGTATAACTCCAATTTAAAAAAGCTTTCCAAGAACAGTATTATTGTTACTGAAAGGAGGGTTTAAGAGAGCGACAAAACATCCTCACTAAAGTGGTCAAAAATGTGACAAGGTACTAGAAGTAATTATTTACTAATGTGCATAAAAAAAAGTAAAAAGAGTATATTTATATATGCTGCGAACCAATATAGAGAAAATATATAACTGCAGTTTTCCTGCCAATATGAAAAATTATATATGTGCTTACAATGAAACAGATAAACTAATCTAGTTTATAGATAGTGAACAATATTAAGTTATGAAAATGTAACAGAAGTCTTGTGACTTATAAAGGTGTATACATATATACCCCATAATACAGAGGTATCCAAATTATCATGTGACTAATTTTAGACATTTAACTTTAAAATAGTGAGAATCAAAAGTTTGGTGGAAATTAAATAGAAAATAAATAAAAATAAGAAATAGAATAGTACAAAGTCGTACTTAAGCCAAAATTAATCTAAAACAAAGGGTGAGATGTCGAGTTCAGAGTTCAAACCAGCTGGATATAAAGTGTCATATTTATATATGTATCCCGCTTCTTTTATACATAGTAGCTTATCTATATTGCCTCCTCTCCAGTGGCACTTAATATGCTGTATTCCCCAGAAAGTTAAATCCTTTGTCTGCCCTTTGTGTACTTCTTTGAAATGCTTGTAGAGTCTAGTATCTTCCCTTTCTTTCTCTATACATAACAGGTGCTCCCTGATCCTATCCTTTAGCATCCTTTTTGTTTCTCCAAAATATATTAAATTGCAAGAACATTGGAGTACATAAATGACCCCTTTTGTCGTGCATCTGCTAAGTTCTTTTATTTCAAACAGATCACCTTTAGGTGGAATTTTTATAGAGTTTTTCTTACAGCTATGCTGGCAGGCCTTGCACGTATAGCAGGGGAAAAAACCTGCCACTTTCTTTCCTGCAATATCTAATTGTGTATTCAGACTTATTTTATTCTCTTGAAAAGTACTAGGAACTAGTATTTGTTTTAAATTTCTTGATTTTCTGAAAACTAATCTTGGTCTATCAGTCAAATTCTTCCCTATAATGGGGTCCGCTTGTAGAATGTGCCAGTGTTTATTAAGAATTTTTCTGACCAATAGGTATGAGTCTGAACTGTTTAAAAGGAGGCTGTAACTGGTGCTAATTCATCTTGAGAAAGCCCTGTAAGAGGGAGAAACGCGTTGATGAAAGTAACAGCTGCCTTACACTTCATATATTGTCTATAAGATCTACAAAAGAAATCTGGATATACTGTGACCCTGCGTGCGATCCTGCACTAAGAGCGGGGTTGACCATCTACAATATAGCGGCCGCTATAGTTCATCTGTCAAGTTATCCTGACCAATAGGATTTCCCTACAGAGACGACGCCTCCCGATCAGTGACGTCACGGGATACGCTTACGCCTCACGGAGGTGATTCTTAATACACGGACGGTACACCTAAAGGTAAAAACGGGTTTGCATTTACCCGGCTTCGGTTCTCTTTTGAAATCATCTGAGGACTTTAGTTTTGATGCCGACTTCCTCTACATAATACTGAGACAAGGTTTATATTGGCAACAGTAGTATTTATTTTAATTCTGTGTTTTTTATACATCGGAGACGTCCGATTCTTAAATTCTCTATGTTTTTTCATTTTTTCATTTTTTTGCAGGACATGTACTTCCATGATTGTTTGTTTTAATTATATTTGCAAAGCAAGTAAATTTATCTTATTTTATCTCAATTCGTTTGCATAGCAATTATTTTAATCTGTTCTCAATTTAGCACCTTTAGCTTTTATTAGCGCTTCTCCTTTTTTTCATTCTTTCACATATCTTTTTTCCCTAATTTGAGGGACTTTAGGGTTGGAGTAGCTTGGTGCCTCTCGCGCACACTTTAACACACTTGCACACACCAGTACACAAAATGGTGCAGACAATTATGTTAAAGGCGGCCTGTAAAAACAAGACTCATTACATTATTTTCTCACAGAAGAAAGTAAACCTTAACATTTTTGGGAAGAAATTACTATATAGTATTTATAATTATACCACAAAGCTGCATAAAAAAAAAACCCAATTAAAGGGATAGAAAGGTCAAAAAACTAAAGGTGCATAAATGCATTTCAATTTGAAATAGAAGCATTTTTGCAATATACTTTCATTAGCAAAAATGCGTTTACTAAAAGTCATTTCTGTTTTTCTGCAGCGTATGCACATATGCTGTGAGGGTCAGTGCCCCAGTATTTAAACACCACTGCTTGCTCAGAGAGCTGTCTGTGGCTTGTGTGTATTGCTTCTTTATGTTATATAAGCCACCACTGACTCTCGGAGGTGTGAGGTGTTTGAATACCGGCGCCTGGACCTTCACAGGATATGTGCATATTCCGCAGAAAAACAATTAACCCTGACCCTACATTGAATGGGTATTGATTTGATCAGTTTTCTAGTGTTTTGATATTCATCTTTTAGCCTCGTTAATAACATCCTGCACTAGACGTGTGCATAGCTTGTAGTCATCTTTAATGGGGACACAAGGGACATGAAACACTAAACAAATGCTAGATAGAATGACTCATTCAAAGAAAAAAATTAGTCTGTGAATAACATGTAGATGTATTTTTTAAAGTTGTATTAGTTTAAATATTGACAAAATAAGTGTAAAGTTTTGATGTCTGTAAAACAATGGGAGGGGCCATGTTGTAACTTAGGTTACCTTCTCTGCTGTGGCCAATTAGGGGCAGTTATAAATAAGTCACTAGAGTGTGCAGCCAATGGCTGTGTGCAATATAACAGTGTTCTGCACTTCCATTTCTAACAGGAACTGAAACGCTCACAATTTCAGAATGGAATTACAGAAAAAGGGGACAAAATAAATAATGAAAGTAGAATGTAGAGATTCTTTTATATATAGGGTTTATCATTTTATATTAATATCTTAAAGTGTTTAATGTCCCTTTTAATCATAGGATTCCCAGCAACCTGTAATTATACCACACTATGTGATCACTTCTGACCAGAAATAATATAATATGAATTTGTGGGCAGGAACATCACACACAAATAAGTCACTTATTTATCTATTCTATTCCCTTCAACATTCCCCAGAAGTTCTAGGAAAATTCCCATGTATACATCACTGGGTAATAAAACACCAGTGAGTCAGCAGTTTGAGACTTTTATGTTGGAGACTTTTACTTTAGTAGTGGTCAATGTAAGGTCAAGGGTGTGACCGCTCATGCGCCCCGCAATGCTACTTTATACCTGTAATATAGAAAGCTTTCTCTTTTTATTTTAATTCAGCTGGATTTAATTGTTATTATCTTGAATTTATAAAGTGCCAAGATATCATTCTGTGCTATGGTATATGATACACTGCAAAAGACAATTAAATGAATAATAAAGTGGATGGTGTCCGCTCTACCTGTGAGCTGAATTCTGTTGTAGACCTTTAGTGGGTAAACAAGCAGAACGTGAGTCTGCACCATACATACTAGCTGCTGCTTTATTGTCGCTATGAAGGTTTACTCGTCTTTAGCAAACGTTCTGCAGAATGCATCCCAATTTTACAAATTTCTATGCAATTTATTATCATATAGCCCCACCTAGTGGTTCCTTTGATGCACTGTAAACAGTGTGCACTGTATTCTGCATTGAAGGCCGCACATTCACCGTTCAATCCAGCAACCTGTTGACTTCCAGATAAACGAATAACATCTTCAAATGAAGGGGCTTATTTTGTTGTTTTTCAAAGATGGAAAAAAACTACTTGACCAGAAACACAATCGTAATGGAGGGAGATAAAAAGATAGAAAGATGCATTATAATTAGTTTTAAATTAAACAGCAAGTTATAGACAGTTATGTCCTTTTGTAACATTTTTTAACAACCACAAAATATTCAGTCTACAACCTAGAATTGGGGATGGTAAAGGCAGTCAAAACTCAATCTTAAACTTTCATGATTCATACAGAACATGCATTTCTTAAAAAACAACTTGCCAATTCGAACGTGCACAATCTTTTTATCTGCACACTTTCTGAAACACCAGCTCATACTGAGCATGTGTAAGAATTCACAGTTCATACTTCATACGCCGTCTATGCATTTTCTCATTGGTTGATGGCTGTCACATGATGCAGAGGGAAGAAAAATGGTACAAACTTTGAAATTTGTCAGAAAAAAATCAGCTACTCATTTGAAATTTAGACTCAGTGCTTGCACATTATTTTTTACTATGCATTTGCTGATTATACAATTCTACTGTATTTACTAACTAATTTAAAATGCATTTTTTAAATAAATTAATTAAAATGTGATTAAAATTTGATTTTTTTTAAAAATATATTTTAAAGACATTATCTTTAGCAAATGTATAATTATAATGTAATGTGGCCCAATCTTACCTTTAGTGACAGTATCATTGTATAAACCATTAGTGATGCCCATGTTAGTGACACATTGTATAAAGCGTTAGTGATGCCCATGTTAGTGCTACATTGTATAAATCATTAGTGATGCCCATGTTAGTGCTACATTGTATAAAGCATTAGTGATGCCCATGTTAGTGCTACATTGTATAAATCATTGGTGATGCCCATGTTAGTGCTACATTGTATAAAGCATTAGTGATGCCCATGTTAGTGCTACATTGCATAAATCATTAGTGATGCCCATGTTAGTGCTACATTGTATAAATCATTAGTGATGCCCATGTTAGTGCTACATTGTATAAATCATTGGTGATGCCCATGTTAGTGCTACATTGCATAAATCATTAGTGATGCCCATGTTAGTGCTACATTGTATAAAGCATTAGTGATGCCCATGTTAGTGCTACATTGTATAAAGCATTAGTGATGCCCATGTTAGCACTACATTGTATAAAGCGTTAGTGATGCCCATGTTAGTGCCACATTGTATAAATCATTAGTGATGCCCATGTTAGTGCCACATTGTATAAAGCGTTAGTGATGCCCATGTTAGTGCCACATTGTATAAAGCATTAGTGATGCCCATGTTAGTGCCACATTGTATAAATCATTAGTGATGCCCATGTTAGTGCTACATTGTATAAAGCATTAGTGATGCCCATGATAGCACCACATTGTATAAAGCATTAGTGATGCCCATGTTAGCGCCACATTGTATAAAGCGTTAGTGATGCCCATGTTAGAACCACATTGTATAAAGCATTAGTGATGCCCATGATAGCTCTACATTGTATAAAGCATTAGTGATGCCTATGTTAGTGCCACATTGTATAAAACGTTAGTGATGCCCATGTTAGAACCACATTGTATTAAGCGTTAGCGATGCCCATGTTAGTGCCACATTGTTAAAGCATTAGTGATGCCCATGTTAGCACCACATTGTATAAAGCGTTAGTGATGCCCATGTTAGTGCCAAATTGTATAAAGCGTTGGTGATGCCCATGTTAGTGCCACATTGTATAAAGCGTTAGTGATGCCCATGTTAGTGCCACATTGTATAAAGCGTCAGTGATGCCCATGTTAGTGTCACATGGCATAAAGCGTTAGTGATGCCCATGTTAGTGCCATATTGTATAAAGCATTAGTGATGCCCATGTTAGCGCCACATTGTATAAACCATTAATGATGCCCATGTTAGCACCACCTTGTATAAAGCGTTAGTGATGCCCATGTTAGTGCCACATTGTATAAAGCGTTAGTGATGCCCATGTTAGTGCCACATTATATAAAGCGTTAGTGATGCCCATGTTAGTGCCACATTGTATAAAGCGTCAGTGATGCCCATGTTAGTGTCACATGGCATAAAGCGTTAGTGATGCCCATGTTAGTGCCATATTGTATAAAGCATTAGTGATGCCCATGTTAGCGCCACATTGTATAAACCATTAATGATGCCCATGTTAGCACCACATTGTATAAAGCGTTAGTGATGCCCATGTTAGTGCCACATTGTATAAAGCGTTAGTGATGCCCATGTTAGTGCCACATTATATAAAGCGTTAGTGATGCCCATGTTAGTGCCACATTGTATAAAGCGTCAGTGATGCCCATGTTAGTGTCACATGGCATAAAGCGTTAGTGATGCCCATGTTAGTGCCATATTGTATAAAGCATTAGTGATGCCCATGTTAGCACTACATTGTATAAACCATTAATGATGCCCATGTTAGCACCACATTGTATAAAGCGTTAGTGATGCCCATGTTAGTAAAGAGTAAAGATACCGCTTCAGATTCCACTGGTGTGTAAGCTGGCGAGGGTCAATGCAGTGCAAAGCAGTGGGCTGTGTGTAGCCGGCAAAAAGCGGTGGACAAACAGCAAAATTAAAAAAACAAAAGGTATGCCGCTACCAAGCAACAGAAAACTTGAGCTTAATTCCAAAGTTAAAACGACACAAATACACAAGAGAGAGGGCTCGTCTTACGCGTTTCACTCCAAAACTGGGCGTTTACTCATAGACCTATGAGTAAGCTCCCTATTGCGGCGTGAAACGCGTAAGACGAGCCCTCTCTCTTGTGTATTTGTGTCTTTTTAACTTTGGAATAAAGCTCAAGTTTTCTGTTGCTCAGTAGCGGCATACCTTTTGTTTTAGGCCCATGTTAGTGCACCATTGCATAAACCGTTAGTGATGACCATGTTAGCACCACATTGTATAAAGCGTTAGTGCTGCCCATGTTAGTGCCTCATTGTATAAAGCATTAGTGATGCCCATGTTAGCACTACATTCTATAAACCATTAGTGATGCCCATGTTAGCACCACATTGTATAAAGCATTAGTGATGCCCATGTTAGCACCACATTGTATAAACCATTAGTAATGCCCATGTTAGTGCTACATTGTATAAAGCATTAGTGATGCCCATGTTAGCACTACATTGTATAAAGCATTAGTGATGCCCATGTTAGCACCACATTGTATAAACCATTAGTAATGCCCATGTTAGTGCCACATTGTATAAAGCATTAGTGATGCCCATGTTAGTGCTACATTGTATAAAGCATTAGTGATGCCCATGTTAGCACTACATTGTATAAAGCATTAGTGATGCCCATGTTAGCACCACATTGTATAAACCATTAGTAATGCCCATGTTAGTGCCACATTGTATAAAGTATTAGTGATGCCCATGTTAGTGCCACATTGTATAAAGCATTAGTGATGCCCATGTTAGTACCACATTGTAGAAACTATTAGTAATGCCCATGTTAGTACCACATTGTAGAAACTATTAGTAATGCCCATGTTAGTGCTACATTGTATAAAGCATTAGTGATGCCCATGTTAGCACCACATTGTATAAACCATTAGTAATGCCCATGTTAGTGCTACATTGTGTAAAGCATTAGTGATGCCCATGTTAGCACTACATTGTATAAAACATTAGTGATGCCCATGTTAGCACCACATTGTATAAACCATTAGTAATGCCCATGTTAGTGCCACATTGTATAAAGTATTAGTGATGCCCATGTTAGTGCCACATTGTATAAAGCATTAGTGATGCCCATGTTAGTACCACATTGTATAAATCATTAGTGATGCCCATGTTAGTACCACATTGTATAAATCATTAGTGATGCCCATGTTAGTACCACATTGTAGAAACTATTAGTAATGCCCATGTTAGTACCACATTGTAGAAACTATTAGTAATGCCCATGTTAGTGCTACATTGTATAAAGCATTAGTGATGCCCATGTTAGCACCACATTGTATAAACCATTAGTAATGCCCATGTTAGTGCATCATTGTATAAATCATTAGTGATGCCCATGTTAGTGCCACATTGTATGAAGCATTAGTGATGCCCATGTTAGCACCACATTGTATAAACCATTAGTAATGCCCATGTTAGTGCTACATTGTATGAAGCATTAGTGATGCCCATGTTAGTGCTACATTGTATAAAGCGTTAGTGATGCCCATGTTAGTGCACCATTGTATAAAGCGTTAGTGATGCCCATGTTAGTGCACCATTGTATAAATCATTAGTGATGCCCATGTTAGCACTACATTCTATAAACCATTAGTGATGCCCATGTTAGCACTACATTGTTGCCCATGTTAGTGCCACATTGTATAAAGTATTACTGATGCCCATTTTAGTGCCACATTGTATAAAGCATTAGTGATGCCCATGTTAGCACCACATTGTATAAAGCGTTTGTGATGCCCATGTTAGCACCACATTGTATAAAGCATTATTGATGCCCATGTTAGCAGCACATTTTATAAAGCGTTAGTGATGCCCATGTTAGTGCCACATTGTATAAAGCGTTAGTGATGCCCATGTTAGTGCCACATTGTATAAAGCATTAGTGATGCCCTTGTTAGTGCCACATTGTATAAAGCATTAATGATGCCCATGTTAGCAGCACATTTTATAAAGCGTTAGTGATGCCCATGTTAGTGCCACATTGTATAAAGCGTTAGTGATGCCCATGTTAGTGCTACATTGTATAAAGCATTAGTGATGCCCATGTTAGTGCCACATTGTATAAAGCATTAGTGATGCCCTTGTTAGTGCCACATTGTATAAATTATTACTGATGCCCATTTTAGCACCACATTGTATAAAGCGTTAGTGATGCCCATGTTAGCAGCACATTTTATAAAGCGTTAGTGATGCCCATGTTAGTGCCACATTGTATAAAGCGTTAGTGATGCCCATGTTAGCACCACATTGTATAAACCATTAGTAATGCCCATGTTAGTGCCACATTGTATAAAGCATTAGTGATGCCCATGTTAGTGCTACATTGTATAAAGCATTAGTGATGCCCATGTTAGCACTACATTGTATAAAGCATTAGTGATGCCCATGTTAGCACCACATTGTATAAACCATTAGTAATGCCCATGTTAGTGCCACATTGTATAAAGTATTAGTGATGCCCATGTTAGTGCCACATTGTATAAAGCATTAGTGATGCCCATGTTAGTACCACATTGTAGAAACTATTAGTAATGCCCATGTTAGTACCACATTGTAGAAACTATTAGTAATGCCCATGTTAGTGCTACATTGTATAAAGCATTAGTGATGCCCATGTTAGCACCACATTGTATAAACCATTAGTAATGCCCATGTTAGTGCTACATTGTGTAAAGCATTAGTGATGCCCATGTTAGCACTACATTGTATAAAACATTAGTGATGCCCATGTTAGCACCACATTGTATAAACCATTAGTAATGCCCATGTTAGTGCCACATTGTATAAAGTATTAGTGATGCCCATGTTAGTGCCACATTGTATAAAGCATTAGTGATGCCCATGTTAGTACCACATTGTATAAATCATTAGTGATGCCCATGTTAGTACCACATTGTATAAATCATTAGTGATGCCCATGTTAGTACCACATTGTAGAAACTATTAGTAATGCCCATGTTAGTACCACATTGTAGAAACTATTAGTAATGCCCATGTTAGTGCTACATTGTATAAAGCATTAGTGATGCCCATGTTAGCACCACATTGTATAAACCATTAGTAATGCCCATGTTAGTGCATCATTGTATAAATCATTAGTGATGCCCATGTTAGTGCCACATTGTATGAAGCATTAGTGATGCCCATGTTAGCACCACATTGTATAAACCATTAGTAATGCCCATGTTAGTGCTACATTGTATGAAGCATTAGTGATGCCCATGTTAGTGCTACATTGTATAAAGCGTTAGTGATGCCCATGTTAGTGCACCATTGTATAAAGCGTTAGTGATGCCCATGTTAGTGCACCATTGTATAAATCATTAGTGATGCCCATGTTAGCACTACATTCTATAAACCATTAGTGATGCCCATGTTAGCACTACATTGTTGCCCATGTTAGTGCCACATTGTATAAAGTATTACTGATGCCCATTTTAGTGCCACATTGTATAAAGCATTAGTGATGCCCATGTTAGCACCACATTGTATAAAGCGTTTGTGATGCCCATGTTAGCACCACATTGTATAAAGCATTATTGATGCCCATGTTAGCAGCACATTTTATAAAGCGTTAGTGATGCCCATGTTAGTGCCACATTGTATAAAGCGTTAGTGATGCCCATGTTAGTGCCACATTGTATAAAGCATTAGTGATGCCCTTGTTAGTGCCACATTGTATAAAGCATTAATGATGCCCATGTTAGCAGCACATTTTATAAAGCGTTAGTGATGCCCATGTTAGTGCCACATTGTATAAAGCGTTAGTGATGCCCATGTTAGTGCTACATTGTATAAAGCATTAGTGATGCCCATGTTAGTGCCACATTGTATAAAGCATTAGTGATGCCCTTGTTAGTGCCACATTGTATAAATTATTACTGATGCCCATTTTAGCACCACATTGTATAAAGCGTTAGTGATGCCCATGTTAGCAGCACATTTTATAAAGCGTTAGTGATGCCCATGTTAGTGCCACATTGTATAAAGCGTTAGTGATGCCCATGTTAGCACCACATTGAATAAAGCATTAGTGATGCCCATGTTAGCAGCACATTTTATAAAGCGTTAGTGATGCCCATGTTAGTGCCACATTGTATAAAGCATTAATGATGCCCATGTTAGCACCACATTGAATAAAGCATTAGTGATGCCCATGTTAGCGCCACATTGTATAAATCATTAGTGATGCCCATGTTAGCGCCACATTGAATAAAGCGTTGGTGATGCCCATGTTAGTGCCACATTGAATAAAGCATAAGTGATGCCCATGTTAGTGCCACATTGAATAAAGCATAAGTGATGCCCATGTTAGTACCAGGTTGCTAAAGCATTAGTGATGCCCATGTTAGTTCCACATTGCTAAAGCATTGGTGATGCCCGTGTTAGCATCACATTGAAAAAAGCATTATGTTAACGCCACATTGCATAAAGGCTTAGTAATGCCAGTGTTAGCGCCACTTTCCATAAAGCATTAGTGATGCCAGTGTTAGTGCGACATTGCATAAAGCCTTAGCAATGCCCGTGTTAGTGCCACATTGCATAAAGCATTAGTGATGCCAGTGTTAGCACCACATTGCATAAAGCCTTAGCAATGCCCGTGTTAGCGCCACATTCCATAAAGCATTAGTGATGCCCGTGTTAGCGCCACATTCCATAAAGCCTTAGCAATGCCCGTGTTAGCGCCACATTCCATAAAGCATTAGTGATGCCCGTGTTAGCGCCACATTCCATAAAGCCTTAGCAATGCCCGTGTTAGCGCCACATTCCATAAAGCATTAGTGATGCCCGTGTTAGCGCCACATTCCATAAAGCCTTAGCAATGCCCGTGTTAGCGCCACATTCCATAAAGCATTAGTGATGCCCGTGTTAGCGCCACATTCCATAAAGCATTAGTGATGCCCGTGTTAGCGCCACATTCCATAAAGCCTTAGCAATGCCCGTGTTAGCGCCACATTCCATAAAGCATTAGTGATGCCCGTGTTAGCGCCACATTCCATAAAGCCTTAGCAATGCCCGTGTTAGCGCCACATTCCATAAAGCATTAGTGATGCCAGTGTTAGCGCCACATTGCAAAAAGAACAACTCAATATCAATCAAAGTACAAACTCATGAATGTATATAAAGTATTGACATTTTCAGTATAGTTGGGGATACAACATGCAAAAGCAGCAATCACATTGTGTTTTTCTGTTAGGGTATTAAGTACTTTGTATAATTTGTTACAACCTTACCACCTTTTATTTTTTTTTAAAAACAAACAGATCTGTAGGGCAGAAATGTTTAAATAATTACGGTGGGATAAGGGACAATTTCATACAAGCCCATGTTCAGCCCATTTTCTTCTTAAACGGGGAGAGTCCACAGCTGCATTCATTATTTTTGGGAATTCAGAACCTGGCCACCAGGAGGAGGCAAAGACACCCCAGCCAAAGGCTTAAAGGGACATGAAACCCACATTTTTTCTTAAGTGATTTAGAAAGAGCATGGCATTTTAAACAAGTTTCTAATTTACTTCTATTATCTAATTTGCTTCATTCTCTTGATATCACTTGCTGAAAAGCATATCTAGATATGCTCAGTAGCTGCTTATTGGTTGCTGCACATAGAGGCCTCGTGTGATTGGCTCACACATGTGCATTGCTTTTTCTTCAACAAAGGATATCTAAAGAATTGAGCAAATTAGATAATAGAAGTAAATTGGAAAGTTGTTTAAAATTGCATGCCCTATCTGAATCATGAAAGTTTAATTTTGACTAGACTGTCCCTTTAAATCCCTCCCCCACTTCCCTTATCCCCCAGTCATTCTTTGCCTTTCGACACAGGAGGTTGGCAGAGAAGTGTCGGAAGATTAAAGATAGTCTCTTATGGAGGGTAGTACTCTTCGGAATGGGACTGGAGTTTTAAGTAGTCCTGTCAGCCTCTCAGTGAGAGCTGGGATGAAAGTTAGAGTCCGGAGATGCAGGGAGAGTCTTCCTGTGAAATCTTCCCGACTCATATTAACAGCTCCTTAGCAATCAGCGTTGACGAGTTTTGCTGCCTGCTTTGTTCGCACAAGTCCATGTCAGAAGCGAGGCTACTATCTGTCACACTTGAAGGGCCGTGTTCCTGTTCCACAGCGTAGATTCCGGTAAGATCGTTTCATTTTACTTAAGATGTGTGCAGTGTAAAGTAAACGAAGAAGTCAGGGTCTCAGTGGGACTCCTTTATCTTATGGAATTGAGGGTTAATATCTCCTGAGGGGGTTTGTTATGTGATTCTGTCTGCTAATGTGTAGTGATATTTGGGCTCGTGGCTATATTGGACGTGGCTATATTGGAACATAACAGCCTTTTTTGTCAGGCTG
Source organism: Bombina bombina (assembly GCF_027579735.1). Taxonomy (NCBI): domain Eukaryota; kingdom Metazoa; phylum Chordata; class Amphibia; order Anura; family Bombinatoridae; genus Bombina; species Bombina bombina. The sequence goes on along the minus strand of NC_069499.1, from coordinate 250,697,795 downwards.
CGCAGCCCTTGTGGCTTTGGCACGTTTTTAGTTGGCCTGCACTATGTACCTTGTGACTGGGCGTGGTCACGTTTCTAGTCACCATTTCCGTTTTCCTGACCGCGTGGCGACGGAGAGAGTCTGTTTCGCTAGATTTCGTTGATCCGTTTAAGATGTTTTTTTTTTTTTTAAAGCATATGTTTGATATACTTTCTCCGTTGGGAAACATTTCGTCTCTGGAATTCTATACTAGCGATTTTGTGGTCGCTTGGACACTTCTGCGGAAGTTGTATGTTAAGATATTATTTGCATAGTCTTAAATTTTATCAATCCCTTCTAGGGTTTCAAAATTTCTGTGACCTGGTTCAGTTCTGGAATGCTTTCTGTAGCAGGCTGGTCCTGGTCGGACGCTGGTTTTTGTCCCTTAAGGGTCTATACCATCCCCGTGGTGCTGGGATATCTGGTTGACCTGGTTGGGTGGTGAGTTTTCTCTCAGACGAGAGGTTTATTTGCTTGAGTTCCTACTTCAGCACAATATATTCCCTGTGAATAGGGATTGTCAGGGAGAGGAACTCCATGAGAGTTTAATTTTTTCTTTTATGACTCTGGCCATGGCGGGGCTAAGAGAGGAGGCCTTTTCGTTTATGACGTCAGGCTGGTTCTTGTTGCTTCTTTTGGGTTGGGCATCAAGGGGTTTGTTCAGTTCTCTTGGTCCTGTTCCTGTTTGTGGGGCCTGGAAGGATCCTGCTATGAAGCACTCCGAAGGTCTTTGATCTCGGAGCTAGTTCTCTCCATTTCCATTTGGGCTGGAGTTTTAGACGTCTCCTTAACTTGGAGTACTAGGTTGTTGTTTTTTATCCCTCCTATGATATGCTTTTATTGATTTACTCTTTTTGAGATTCTTGACCTCGGTACATCTCCATAAGGAGCGAGGTGACTTAGACTTCCTTCTTTCCCTTGACAGGGTATGGTTGGTCATCAATTTTGGAGGATCGGGAACTTTTGTCCGCCTTTCTTCTTCATACTGCTTCTCGCCTGTTCCCATGTTTTTAGGGACTATAGAGAATACGTTGATCTCTTTAGTGGTCCTGGAGCCACCCTTTCTTACATCATATCAGTTGATATGTTGGTTTTTGGGATATCGATGTTCGTCATCCTGTTGTCCCTTGGTCCTGGGGGGTTACCGGGAGGTTGACCCAGATTGATTGTTTCTGATTTGCAGCCTCTGCTGCAAAGTAGTGTTTTTTATTGGCAGCTTCTTAGCTGTCTGTCTGGAGGGTGTTGTCTCTCGAATATTGGAAAAGTATCTTTTCTGTCTCTGGGATGCTTAATGCATGTCCGGTGCCCTAGGGCCTTTGGATAAGCTGTGCTGGCATCTTCTAGGGTTCTCCGTATGAGGTATTCCTATGGTTCCTCAGGGGTTCCTAGTCTGTGACTGGCTCCGTTTTCTGAGTGTCTGGTTGTTGGGTCTTGGCTAGGATATCTGGCCGTACCTCCTAGTTGGATCCGAGTGATTCAGCCCTTAAGGTAAGTCATCCACTTGCTCCTTCGGGCGGAGAGTTGAAAAGGGCTTGATGGCTTGTTAGATTCCTAGAAAGCAGGAGATTGATCTCTTATTCAGCCACTCCACTTTATAGTTGGGCTCGCTGGCTGTCTGTTTGGCTCCTGGACTGGCTGTTACAGCTGGAGGGTGCCCTATCAGTCGGCTTCGCCGTCTGTTGGATGACTTATGCTCCGTACCTATAGGTGAGTGAGCAGGTGTCTTTTCATTTCCCTCCCCTTAGGGGGAGAGGGTTATGCCATGGTGTCCAGCTAATGCTCGACCGTGTGGTATAGTCATGTTGAGGCGGATTCTGGGATTGTGTTTGCACTGTTGTGTCAGTGTGTGGTCTCCCTTTGTCTGGGAGTTCACCTTCCTGTAGGGAAGGAGTCTGGTTTTGGAACCCAAGATAGTACTACGTTCTGTTCCGGCTTGGTGGTTTAGCATGCCAAGCTTGTTACATATGTTCAGGGTTTGCCTACCCTTTGTTACCGTTTAGTCCTCTTTTGAGTTCTGGGTAATACAGGCATTTATTTATTTCCTTATCTTCGGACATGCCAGGCTTTTTGGCGCTGGGCCTTTGTCTCAAGGAAGTGGCCCATGTAACGTAATGCTGGGTTTTTGGGGCTTTGCAACTTGAGTTATTGGTTTGAATCCAGCTGTGGGCTGGTTTTTACTTCTTTCAGCCTGAGGCCTATGGATCGGTGGAGTTTTTGACCGTGTTCTTCTCAAGATCTTGTGAACTCTCTAGAAGTGGAGATTAGAGGAGTTTTTACTCAGCTTGATTTTTCTGCTTCCCTATTATAATGAGTTCCTGCACTTCCGGTGGGTTCCCTCTGTGGGAGTCTCCTAGTGCAGTTTCTAACTTGAAAGGCTAGTGTTCGTGACTGATGTCTTCTAGTCTTGTGTGGCAGAGTGGGAGCTGGGAGCTCCACCTGGAGCATGGTAGGTGCTTATGCTGCTAATTGTTGGCAGTTCTGGGGAATATCTGCTTATTCCGCGATAACTCTTTCATGAGTGCAGACTGCACTCTGTGTGAGTTATGGGTTCTGCTCCGTCTTCATGGTTGTCTTTGGATCTACTCTTGGTCCTATGGACTTTCTCCAGATTGGGGTAGTTTTTTTCCCTATCTTAATTCTGGGTTTATCTCTCTTCATTTGTCTTTGTCTTGCTGCAACCTGGGTTGCACTCGATTTTGGAAAGTTGTTTAAATTAAATTGGAAAGTTGTTTAAAACTGTATGTTCTACTTAAATCATGAAAGAACATTTTTTGGGTTTCATGTACCTTTAAATTACGATTTACGCTATCCATATTTATTATTATTTATTCCTGGGTAATTTACATACAAATTCTACATTTTTGATAAAATTAAATTTTTGGTGAATAAATTTGTTCTGATTTTTAATGCACCTTAACAATAAAATTTTTCATGCATATTTTTTTGTGAATGGTTCAATTATTTATTTAGTATAATTTTTAAATTTCTGTTTTCAATGTGCAATTTTGTAATGTATGCATCGCCTTCCCATATAAAAATGCAGTATACGCCCCTTTGCAAGACACCCTGTTTTCAGGGTAAAAAGTGGCGTTACATAATTCCACCAAGGAAATAGAAGAGACATTTAGCTTATTGGACCCTAAGAGGCAGATTTACCAAGCGGTCAATCTGCCCCAATGCAGCTGTTTCCACGCAAGCCTTCAGACTCGCCGGAAACAGCAGTTAAAAAGCAGTGGTCTTAAGACCAATGCTCCCGAACTGGTCCGCCGCCTCAGAGGCGGTGAACAACAATCAGCCTGATCTCATACGATTGGGTTGATTGATACACCTGCTAGTGGCCGATTGGCCGTGAATCTACAGGGGGCGGCATTGCACAAGCAGTTCACCAGAACTGCTTGTGCAATGCTAAATGCCGACAGCATATGCTGTCGGCATTTAGCGATGTCGGGCGGATCATCTGTCGGCATTCAGCGATGTCAGGGGATTATGTCCGCCCTACATATGATAAATCGGCCCCTATGTGTATTGGCCTTTGAGTTAACAGGAATAAAGGAGGACTCTGTGTAAATAATTAGACAGATAACATAATGAGGTAGTCTCTCCCTTCAAGATCAACCCAATGTTTTTCGTTGTGGTTTCAGTTAGCAGAAACAGCTATTTCATATATAAAAATATTCCACATTAAGGAAAAACTATTTACAGTACACTGTCCCTTTAAGTCCCCTGGGACTGAGAGACCTACACTGTGTGGACAGTACAAGGGTGGGGTTGTACAGTCAGTGGGCAGTGCTAGTTGGTGCATTTGGGACATGTCAAGAAGAGGAAAGCTGTAGAAGGGACAGAGGTGCAGAGCTCCCAAACCATTGCAAGACCATAATATACAGGACAGTTGCAAGCTCTGCAATAACCCACATACTACAAGCTTTTCAAATGCATTAGTGGAACAGCAGCACCCACTATAGCTTGAATTTGTAATTCTGAAAGAGCATGCAATTTTACTGAACTTTCTAATTTACTACTATTATCAATTTATCTTGGTTCTCTTGCTATCTTTTTTTGAAAAAGAAGGCATCCAAGCTTTATTTTGGTTTCAGTACTCTGGACAGCACTTTTTTTATTGGTGGATGAATTTATCCACCAATCAACAAGGACAACCCAGGTTGTTCAACAAAAATGGGCCGGCATCTAAACTTACATTCTTGCATTTCAAATAAAGATACCAAGAGAATGAAGATAATTTGATAATAGGAGTAAATTCGAAATTTGATTGAAATTTCATGCTCAATCTGAATCACGGAATAAAGATTTTGGCTAGAGTGTCCCTTTAAAGGGACAATGTACACCAATTTTCATATAACTACATGTAATAGACACTACTTTCAAGAATAATATGCTGAGATACTAATATAAAAATCCAGTATAAAACCGTTTAAAAACTGACTTAGAAGCTTTCAGTTTAGCTCTTTTGAAAATGTTAGCTGGAGCACCCACTGAAAGTGGTTGTATAGCAAAAAAATAAACAGACACTCCCCCCTCCCCCTTCCTCTGCATATGAAAATACTCTTTACACAAACAGGAACAAGCTGGAGTAGGTATACAGCAGTATTTTCCAAAAACACTGGGGCTTGGTTAGGAGTCTGAAAACCAGCGCAATGTTATTTTAAAATAAGCAAAACTATAAAAAAAATGTTTTAAAGCTGTATAGGCTATATAAATGGATCATCTACAAAACATTTATGCAAAGAAAAATCTAGTGTATAATGTCCCTTTAAATGAAGTACGATCATCACAATGTTCATTTATGAATGCAATTAATATATGAGAAACTGCAGCAAACATTAACAATTCCCTATATGGTTACTCTAATTTCTAGGAAGTATGACAGGAAAACTACAAATTCTAGAATTCTATAGGAGTAATTCCCATGAGATATCTTTCCTCTTATGAACAATTACTGGATTAAATGTATTAATGTGTGCTATCTTTTTTTAATTTTCAACTAAAAAAAACTTGTATTTTATAAAAAAGTAATCTCCTAAAATTTGGGAATGAAACATTTCATGTCCCAGCAAATAAGAGATTAACTATACTTTTCAGTGTAGCATTATAAAACGTTGAGCACCTACTAGATCCTGTAGTGTAAGAGTTAATTGGTATCTCCCTGTCTTTGTCACATTCCCCTGGTGAAATCTCAGTTCCTAAAATAGTCCCTGGGAGGGGCGCTGAGTGTGGCGTTTTAGACAGAGGGTCGTAAAGAGCCAGTGAAAGGCCACAATTCAAGATCAAGGCCCCCTGAACTGTAAGCCAGGGGTCTAGTTACCAGGCCAGGTACGTAGCATACACGTGCAGGAAGGTAGGATATATGCTGATATTGCAAATCTTAATGCTGACGGCCAGTTCTTGAGATATGGTAGGGTGCACTGATCACTAGTGGGTTTCTCTGGATCTTTTAAACTACACTATTGATTATACCAACAACTACATTACATACAAAAATGTATGTGTGGTGCAAGGTATTACAATGCAGTGTATTTATCCAGGTATTGCAGAATTTGTGCAAATGGGGTGGTAGTGAGCACTATAAATGAACATTTTTATCTATTATTATTAAAATGTTTTTAATAGTGACCTGCAATTTTGCATGCTAATATATGACTATTCACATTTCTATTCTCTCATTAAAAAAAAAACCTACAACTTAAACTTCTCAATGCCTGGGTTTAGGTCTGCCTGAGTATCTGATAGCCCTCAGTGTGTTTGGGAATTTAAACAGCAAAATGTCCCGACAGCTGAGGATGTGTCACGGCAGCTGTGCTTCCTTGTCAGAGGGCTGGGGGGGGGGGGGGGTGTATACACACACACAGCCAGGCTCTCAGTGACAGACTGATATATGAGCACTGGAGCTTAATTTCTTATACATTTATAACAATACAACATCAGACTGAAGGTTCTTGATATAATAGCAAGTTACAGAGTTTGTCTGCTATTGTTTAGAACAAGTACTGAAAAATATAAAATATGGCACATAAATGGAGTTCTCTGTGAGTAGATTTTATTCCATGTATTTTCCTCCTTACTCACAAAATTCTATTTCCTTTGTACCTGTCCATTGCAGGAGATCTGCGAAGACATCTCAGATCATGTGGAACAGATCCATGCCCTCCTAGACACAGAATTTTCCCTGAAGCTCCTTTCGTATTCTGTCAATGTGATTGTAGATATACACACAGTGCAACTGTTGTGGCACCAGCTTCGGGTGTCTGTGCTGGTCCTGAGGGAGAGGATCCTCCAGGGGCTACAGGACAGCAACGGCAACTACACCCGTCAGACTGATATCCTGCAAGCATTTACCAACGAAAGCCAAGAGGCAAGTGGCCACAGGGTGTGAGGTTATGTGTGACTCTTAGCAAGAGAGAGATCATCAGAGACATAGGGAGAAAACTGAAGTCCACATAGAATGAGAGCAGAAACAGATTATGATTTAAGGGAAATAGACAGCAAGTAGTAAAATAGATATATAGGTGCAAAGAGATTCTTTGGCAGAAATAAGGTGAGCTGAAAGAGGCACAGTAACAGAGAGCAAGTAAAAACACAGAACATTAAGCAAGTCTAAAAAAAAACAGTTATTGGGCTACAGAGGAAACAGAAAGAAAGATCAAGGGAGGATTGAGACTGTAGGATGTGACATGTGGAGAGATGGCAACAAAGTGGAGTCACAAAGAGATTTTAAAGTGAGTTAAGCGTTATAGTGAGGGCTGGGGGAGTGTTATATTCATGAATTAGTCAATCAAGTGGGTGCCTTAACAAGGTCCATTTACAGGGCTGCAGACTAGCTAATCACATGATGCAGCCTTGCAGTCCACTCTTCCGTGGCACATTCATTACACTGCATGCATCACCGCATGGGTCTATGCATTACAAGGGTTACAACTTGACACTATGACAATTTGTGACTGTACAGTTGCATTAGTTCACAACTTAGCAGGGCATCACCGGAGGGATGTGCATCCAAAGGTGGCTATATTTATGCTACAGAACAGTTTGGGGATCAAGAAGCCTAAGTCTACAGGCTATGGTGATGGGAAAATAAAAGTGATGCAGGTTCCTAATACAGAAACAGAAGCAAAATAATAAAGCGTTAAAATAAGACAAAGGGGATCATTGGGCAAAGGTAAGGTGATTATTAAAGATAATGAGCAAAATAAAACAGATGAAGTGGCTTTACAGAAACACACAGAGGCTATAAGGTGACATAGTGAAGGGGGCAAAGGAGGAGAGAGTGAGACACAAGAGAGATACTATTTAGGGAGAAAACAGAATTAATGAGAGAAAACTAGAAACCCATAGAGAGGAAACAAGGACCTAGTGGGACTAAGAAGAGCGTTAGAAGACAGCGATAAGGAAAAGCCCAGAGAATTGTTACAATTTAAGATACAGAGAGACATAGGCCACAAAGTGAGAGCAAAGCATTAGTAGAGCCTGAAAAATGCAGGAGATAAGGGAAATGTAACAGAGCAAATGCCAATAGAGGAAGAGCAGTGGTGTAGCAGCAAAAAAAGCTAAGGACAAAAAGAGGAAAAGGGGGCATTAGGGCATTGCTTCTAAACTGCGGTCCTCAAGTACCCCCAACAGGCCAGGTTTTCATTATAGCTAAACTAGTGCACAGGTGAAATAATCAGCTGATGGGTGGGAGCAAGTTAGTAACCATGGTATTACTGACCAGCTGATTACCTCCCCTGTGAACTAGTTCAGCTATAATAAAAACCTGGCCTGTTGCGGGTACTTGAGGACTGTGGTTTAGAAACACTTCATTAGGGAATAAGAGTTTTTTTCAATGAAACCACTACATAGAGTAAGGATTGCCACGTTTCAGGTACAGATTATAAACAGATAGCATTATAGATATGTAGAAATAATTTTGATGGTAAGAAGCACTTCAGACTTCTGCTGATAAAAATGCTTTCCTCCCTCCAGGACCGGCTAGATGCTTTAACAGAGGTGGATGGCTCAGGTCAGCTAACCATTCGATGTCCCACAGATTACCTGTCACTGGACTGTGGAATCACAGCTTACGAGTTATCAGATTACAGTCCACGAGAAGAGGAGACCCATACACCCACTGCCAAGCCTCTACAGGCTTGGACATTCAGCGCTATGCAGCAAGAGTTTCCAGACCTAGTGAAAGGCACGGGACTGCTGAGTGTAGCCTCTGAGAACAAAACAGAAGAACTGACCACTGAGCAGGAGAATGATCCATCATTGCCTCCTACTGAACTGGCAGGACAGTCACAGTTTAGGGCACTTCCATCTAATGAAAGTACCACACCAAAAAGACCTCTACAAGAAAGCAGTGACCATGGTGGTGACTCACCTACTCGCCCATCACTACCTAAAAGAGGACTGTTCCTGAGTGATAGTGACAATTGGGGTCAAGCAGATTTGACAGAGACATCAGTAGATTTCAGTTCACCACATTTATCCCTGCCTCCATGTCCCTCCTCACCTCGAAACCACTTAACTCTAGCTCTGACCCCACCATACTCCCTTGCTACCACCATGTCCCCCAAAAGTCAGCTACAGTCTAACTATTGCTCTGAAGAGAAGGATTTAGGAAGTCCAATACCGCAGTACCTAAATGACATGGAGTCTCCCAGTAGAACCAATCCATCCCACTGTAATTCACCAAAGAATAGCCAAACTGAGGAGCACACATTGCTGGACAGTTCACCAAAGGAGATTGGAGCCAGCAACTGGTATGGGTCAGATGAGTTCCTGGCACTGCCTTCACACTTGCACCAGACAGACATTCTTGCCTTACATCTAGGGAGCCTCTCACAGCTTGTATCATCACCAACAGAAGATCCACAGTCTCCCCTCCGGGATGTGGAGGACTGGGAAATTAGTTCAGAGTCTGAGATTGGGCCAAGTTCATCTCGATGCCTCTCTCCCAGCATCCCTAGTGAACTGGCCTCATGTCCATCTGGTAGTGGGCAATCAACTCCACATATAGTGGGGGCAGTAGGCAGTGAGCGCCAAGAAAGGGCTGCTGTCATACAGAGACTTCTGTGGGATATCCAGAGGCAGGACAATGACCGTCACGTGTGGGATAGAATACAGGTAAGGCATGTTATGCAAACCTAACACAATGTACAGAAATTAGTGATATATATATATATATATATGACAGTACTAGAAAATCTGGAGGGGTTTTTGTTAAAATAGCAACTAGAACAGTTGCAGCACTTAAAAAGTTATAGGGAACTATAGGACATTTTGAGAAGAGTTAAACTGGGCAACATGAAAACTTATAAGTATGTATTATGTAGGTAGGGATTAATAAAATGAGTACATACTGTGTGTATATATATATATTAGGGCTGTCAAAAATAATCGTCACACCGATGCATCGCGATGCAGCAGTGAACGATTCTGCATCGATGCAGTGAAGATCTGAATCAATTCCGGGTCAGTGACGTCATGGGCAGGGGATTCGGTATGTGAGGAAATGGGTCTTGTACTGTCAGTTTCCTGTTTTACTCATTTCTCCGTTATTAAACTTGACTAATGTACTGGAGCCACAACATAAGCCTTTCCAAGCCGCCTCCTCCCCTGTATGTCAGTTCGTTTATTTTTTTATTGCAAGCAGCCATCGTTGTTGTCTTACCTGACCCCCGCGGTATGTGAGGAAATGGAACACTCTGGTTTACTCATCGCTCAGTTTTTAAACTTCACTGTTGTTCTGGAGCCACAATATAAACCTTTCCAAGCCGCCTCCTCCCCTGTATGTCAGTTCGTTTATTTTTTTATTGCAAGTACTGTGAGTTTGGTTTGCCCTCCCTTCACTGACTGCTGCTTTATTTAATGCTAGGTCCGAACTGGGAGAGATGTGTTTGAGCTGGCCCTAAGACTCACCTCCATTGGCTCCGGAGCCCTTGTGGTCACAGGTCTTAAACTAATTAGAAATCAGTGATACTAAATGGTTTACACAACCCTCACCCAAGGCTGGAAGCTGTAATCACAGGACCATGGCACAATTAATACCCTGTTCTACACTGTCCTGCCCTTGTATACATTTCATTTTATCGCTGCTTACAGTATTGCTGACATGTAATCAGACAGAGAATACAATTGTAAAACAAAAATCCCAGTTTACTGCTTTCATCAATTTACCTCTGTCTCGATTGAAACTTACATCCTTTCTATGAGAAAACATATGTAGACTCAGGGGCGCGTGCACGAGTCAGTTCGTTCACTGACTGCTGCTTTATTTAATACTATTGGTATTGGTAGTACTAGCAGTCAGTGCCTATCGCTGTTCTTCGTAGTGCAATATTGTGCACGTCAGAGAGAGGCTCTCGGTAGCCAGTGTCACAGGAATTCATATAATCCCTCTGAATTAGCTGCTGATAACGTAGAACAGCGATAGGCACTGACTTCTAGTACTACCAATACCAATAGTATTAAATAAAGCAGCAGTCAGTGAAGTGAGGGCAAACTCACAGTACTTGCAATAAAAAAAATAAACAAACTGACATACAGGGGAGGAGGCGGCTTGGAAAGGCTTATATTATATAAAGACAGGTGACATAGAACAGGCAACTCCCAGATAGGCACCATTAACCCCATACATGCCAGGCGAGTCTGACAGGGAACTGTAATCCTACTGCAGAGAGGTTCTGAGAATATATGTAACCCTACTATTGTGTGTATGTATATATATATATATATATATATATATATATATATATATGTGTGTGTGTGTGTATATATATATATATATATATATATATATATATATATATATATATATATATATATATTTTGTGTGTATGTGTGTGTATATATATATATATATATATATATATATATATATATACTGTATATATATATATAAATAAAAAATATATGGAATAGAACAAGTTCATGAAAATCATGGGCAGTAATCGTGATGCATCGCGATGCATCGCCGAATTGAATCGAATCGTTACCATGATAATCGTAATTGAATCGAATCGTGAGAACAGTGAAGATGCGCAGCCCTAATATATATATATATATATATATATATATAATATTAAACGAAAATTCATAGGGATTTGCACTCTCACCTCTTAAGATATGAGCCAGGGTGTCAGGAATAGCAATATCCGATTCCAAGTAATAGATCCGCACTCTCTGGACTTTCAAAAAACAATAGTTTGTTGTGTACAGTGACGTTTCGGGGAGCCAAATGTCCCCTTCATCAGTCTGATGAAGGGGACAGTTTGCTCCCCGAAACGTCACTGTACACAATAAACTATTGCTTTTTGAAAGTCCAGCGAGTGCAGATCTATTACTTGGAATTATATATATATATATATATATTATATATATATATATATATATATATATATATATATATATATACTGTATATATAAAACAGGGCTCAAAATTTGAAGCCCTGAACTACTAGCCAGCCCAAAATGTTACTCGCCACTTTTGATCCCACCCACTACCCGCACACACCACACCCACTAACCCCTCCATCTTTGCATTTGTTTAGCTAATGTGAAACACCTTATTGTGCAGTACTTTTTTAATATTGTTTTTGTTTTATACCATAAATTAAATAATGCTACATACAGCAGACATCCCAACCTGGAAAAACTCATTTCAGGGAGGTGGCTTCACCCGCTACTGCGCCTCCACCCCCCCTCCCTCCCAGTTATATATTGGACACCTTGAAACCCTAAATAAGATAGAGACTTATCATTAAAGTAGCTTCCCACTAAAAGCACATTAAAAAAAAGTAGCTTTATTGCACAACCGCATACAACAAACCTATTTTCCAGTGATTGTACGCTTGTTGAATGCTTAAATATTTTAGAATACGAAGTTTAATTACATGAAGTAAAAAAAGGTAGCATTTGTGTTTTATTTTATTAAAATCAGTGGGGCTTTTTGGTTCCTGATGCATGCTTTGTGGGTTCTATAACGTCACAGCAACTAAAGGCATTCCTTAAAGAAACACTTTTCCGTATTTGGGCCACATTGGATCATAGTACTTGGAGTTTCAGGGAGATTGCATTCTATTTGCTGGCATCAGGGAGCCGCTATTACAATCAGGGAGACTCCCTGAACTGAGAGAAGGGAGGAGGTAAAACGAGAGATTGAAGAGAGGAGGGAGTGGAAAAGATAGATGAGAAATGATCACTTTAACACTATCTTTTATCTTTGCCCCTGTTTACCCTCTCAGAAGACAGTCTAAGCACTAATGACTCGGTCCCTATAGTCCTAGAGGAATAACATATCCTTGCCCTTTAGATGATATATGTAGCAGGTAGCCCAACAGTCACTCACTAGCTTTCACTAGCCACTGTTACATTTTATTTGAAAAGGCAGGAATGTAAGCATAGGAGCCGGTCCATTTTTGGTTGAGAACCTGGGTATCACTTGCTGATTGGTGGCTACTCACACACATACAAACACATACACTACACATGCACACGTGCACACACCAGCATGCACTCTCACTTGCACACACCAGCATGCACTCTCACTTGCACACACCAGCATGCACTCTCACTTGCACACACTTGGGTTGCCAGGTGTCCTCCCTAAAAATACTGGACACACACTGTATAATGGGGGGGGGGGGTGATGGTGGGAGATTAATCACACACACATATATTTATTTATTTATCTATATATTTGTATGTATATATATATATATATATATATATATATACGTATATAGATGTACAGGCATACCCCGCTTTATAGGTTTTGAAGGTTTGTGGCAACCATGTGTCGAGCAAGTCTATTGGCACAATTTTCCCAACACATACATTTATATACACTACCATAAAAAATATTATGACTCACTGAAGGCTCAGATGAGGGTTAGCATTTTTTAATTAAGGTATATAAGTTGTTTTTTTTAGACATAATGCTATTGCACACGTAATAGACCACAGTATAGTGTGATATAACTTTTATATCCACTGGGAAACAAAAAAATAGTGTGACTCACTTTATTGCTTTATTCACTTTATTGCTGTGGTCTGGAACCAAACTCACAATATCTCCGAAGTACACCTGAAAAAAAAAATATATATATATATTTAAATAAATACATATATATATATATATATACACACACAGATATATATACTGTATCAAAGTTTGTATGCCAGAAATAAGCAAAGTGAATGACAAAGAAAAATATTAAAAAGCATTAAATAAAATTGTGTCTAATATTTTAAGGCTGAACAGGAAATTTACATTTTTATTGTACAATAAACTAAAAATATATAATACATTTAAAACTAACACACTGTTTAAGCCCCTGAACTGCCAGAGCTGGCTACACTGCACATCTCCTTTATACAGCCATCTAGCAGACATAGAGGCCTATTTAACAAATGTCTTGCGGACCTGATCCGACAGTGCGGATTAGGTCCGCAAGACATTGCTGAACGCGGAGAGCAATACGCTCTCCGTATTCAGCATTGCACCTGCAGGCTCGCCAGAAACACGGGGCGTCAAGCTCCATACGGAGCTTGATAGATCGGCCCCAAGGGGTTAAACAGTTTTTTTACGAGCCTAAAGAAAAGTGACACCACAAACTATACAGCGCACATCAGTGGTCTCAAAGTACAGGCCCTGGGGCCAAATGCGGCCCTCAAGATAATGTAATCTGGCCCTTGCTTATTAGGTAAATTATTAATTTGACCCCATCAGTTTTTTTTAGGCTTCTAAGAGGTGTAACAAGCTGATGTTCTAAACAGACAAGCACGAGATAAAAATAAAGACAAGCATTGCATTGTCCAGTGTAGACTCCAATTATGCACTGCTTGGTCACTTTTTATTCAGTTCTAGAATGATCACTTGGCACTCACAGTATACACTGTGTATGACTATTGGGGACTACAGCACCTACCATGCACTACTACTTGGGTAAATGTCACTGCCAGTTCCTAGTATATCCAGTTCCAAAGCACTCACTCTGTTCAAGTGGCTCCCATGGGGGAAGAACACTTGGCTAGATACAATGAGTTTGATACCTCTGGCTTACATCTTACACAAGCAGGGCTGGTAGGGAAGAGGGCAGTTGTATCCTTTCTGTCTGGGAGAAATTAAACACTTCACTTGTTCTTCTCTGTGCAGAACGCCCCCCCCTGCAATAGCCGGGAACCTTTCAAATGTAAGAGGTCTCTAACAGGGGGGGGCACTGTCTGCTGCCTAACCCCGCTCCTGGAGTGCTAGAAAGCATGGGGATTTGTATTTCTCACGTGCCCTGTATAACAGGAACATTAAATACTGCAGGAGCCATTTCAAAGCAGTTCTCATTCAAGTGTCCATTTATTTTCTACAAATTTTACTGGACAGGTGGTTGAAAAAAACGGACTGTCCGGTCAGATACCAGACACCTGGCAATCCTAGCACACACTCACACACTACACATGCACACAACCGCATACACACTCACTCACTACACATGCACACAACCGCATACACACTCACTCACTACACATGCACACAACCGCATACACACTCACTCACTACACATGCACACAACCGCATACACACTCACACACTACACATGCACACAACCGCATACACACTCACTCACTACACATGCACACAACCGCATACACACTCACACACAGAAACACACGTACACACACACTCAAACACACATCAGCATGCACACACAGATACATACACACACATATAGAATTTCTAGAATAGTTGCCCCTCCCCCTGCACGTGTATAAATGTATTTTAGGACCCAAGGAGGACGAGACCTTGTTATGGTCCTGGGCTATCACTTTGTGGCCAAATGCTGTAACTAACTCTTCCATTTTGCTTTTAATCTAGCTGTGTGCTTGCAAGAGATTGTCAGGCTTTCTTTGTGTTGTGTGTATTTATATATATATATATATATATATATGTCTGTGTGTTTTTATATATATATATGTATATATATATATATATATATATATATATATATATATATATATATATATATATATATATAAATAATGTATAGTCCCTATGGACCCAACTGCCAGCATGCAATCAGGAAAATACAGACATGCAATGCAGGAACAGGCTGGCGCTTGCTGGTCTTTAAATGTGTATTTATTACATTCAAAACATGAAAGAATTTGGTGATCTCACCCCTTCATCAGACAGGGGTGAAAGGCTGAGATCCCCAAAACGTCACATGTGAGATCCCCTAAACCTTACATGTTTTGGATGTAATAAATACACATTTAAAGACCAGTGAGAGCCAGCTTGCAGCTCCAAACATGTCTTTGTGGGCTGGCTCATAGATTTTCAAACTAAATATGTCAAGCCCAAACTTATATCGAAGCATAAGCACTCACTTGAGTCAGTCACTCTTTTGATGCCAACAAGCTACCATGTTTAAAATTATGTTCAACTCATGTGTGAGACCCCTGCAGTTACGCCCTTGCTTTGGAGGGATAAAGTGCAATAGGAATATTTTATAGAAAGCATGTATATGGAACAATAATATAAGATGTAGAGGGGTCAATTGTTTATGGGATTATAGGAAATAAAGGTATGAGCTATACACTCAGTTGTAGACAGAGCAATAGGAAAACATGTAATTGTTATATGGATCGTCAATAGTACAGAGACCTCACAATTAGGGATGTCAGGTGTCTAGTATTGAACCAAACAATCCAGTATTTCAATAGTCTGTCCAGTAAAATTCATGAAAACAAATAGACAACTGAATAAGTCTTATGTGAGGTATAAATATAATATGGACATTTAACTCTCAGGGGCATTTGGGCCTTGAGTTTAATCTGAGGTACAGTATGGGCAAATGACTGCAGGGCTGAAGAGCCTGATACCCCACCAATCACTTTCCCCCTAATTACTTATTGGTTATCTAGTACTTTTGTGGAGTATAGCTGGTAAAACTGTGGGGAAAATTGTGCAGAAGGAAGAGTTGGCTATGGTCAACCAGTTGTACTTCTGGGAGCTAAAGTAAACTAATTCACATTTTGTAAAGCACTTAAAGTTTGTTTATATATTTAAAACAGAGGATGAAAACTTTATTTAAAATGTAAGAACCACTAAAAATGTTGAGATTTCAGACGCACAGAGATTTATGTAAAGTAATCAAAAGTTATCTACAAGCTGGAGATTCCTGGCTTCTCAGATTGCTTAAGCCTGATTAATGTGCTATTATGTTTAGATTAATAGATATATTGCTTTCTCACTGCCGGTAAGAGTAAAAATACATGTTTCAATGAGGCCCATCAGGAGAAATTATTGCACACCAATGCATGTAAACATGGACCAAGTCTAAACAGGTTAATTAGACCAGTTTCAGGAGTCTTTTGTCACTATAATTTATGTTGTAGAAATACATCTTTTCAGTTAGATTGTCGTATACATTTCTTTCATAAAGGTGGTGAGAGTCCATGAGTCATTATTCCTGGGAATTCCACTCCTGGCCACTAGGAGGAGGCAAAGAGTCCCAAAACTCCAAGAGCACTTAAAAATCCTTCCATCTCACTGTTAAACTAGTCTTATATTTAGGTGCTCCAGATGTATCTTCTGTGAGAGGGGTTCTGAGACCAATTTAAGGCCCAGAGAGCTACTCTTTGGACAGAGGGAAGTTTATGGAGTATTGGGAAGTGGCACAATTGCACCCAGTGGACGTAAGTCACAGGCCTACCACAGGTGTTGCAGGGAAAGGTCCCTTAGCCTCCTTCTGTTGTATCGCCATTATACTCTACATACTTAGATCTTCTGCTGTCACATGTACAGCACTGGATTTGCTATCTACTAGAAGCAGTTTTTTTCTACAGTGGGTAAGTCTGATAGAGAGAGTCCCTGTCAGTAATTAGTTTATATATCTTGGCACTCACATAGCTTATAGGCTACTAGTAGGTACATATAATGTTGTACATCATAGCCAGGGGACTATTATTACATGTATTTTAATTCCCCTTTATGTGATATATGGAAATTTTGATGGGCAGGGACCTAGTTTTGTTAAACACACCTTTTATTTTTACTGCTTTATTTTTAGCACATGTCGGTTGCTACGCTTTCGGGTTGTAGTGTGCATATTTTTTTGCCGCATTTATTTGTATCGCACATGTTGCCTTCTTCGTGCGTTGGCCTTATTTTACACACATCGGCTTTGCGCAGCGATTGCTGTTGAGCGAGTTGTATGCCATGCACGTGCCGACTTTTGAGCACGTTTTGGTTTTCGTGTGTAGGCTATTTAGTTGGAGCACTTCGGTTTTGTGTGAGTAGGATATTTATCTAGCACGCTTTGGTTTTAAGCACATAGGCTGTTTAGTTAGTGTGCTTCGGCTGCGCGTTAACACTAATTATTAACACTTTTTTTCTATTCTCGTCATTTTTTTTCTTTCCCCCTCCCTGCTACAAAGCGGTGTCAGATTAGTGCACGTTGCCTTATGCTTTTTAGCACATTTTTTATTTTATTTTTTTCCAGCCAAGTTATTTAGTTGTTGCATAGCACTCTTCTGTTTGCATTGGCCTTATTTGTGGAAGGGGTAGGATTTTCAATACTTTTAATAGCTGCTTATTTATGGGTGTATTTGATGAAAGGTTCTTTGATTATGTATTTATTTGCCTATTTTTCTTTCTATGATTTTTGTGTTTAAATCCTTGATTGCTATTTGCCTGCCACATTATTTTATTTTCTGTGGTTTATAGTTTTTGCCTGTTTTACATGATGGAGCATACTGGCTCTGTTCACACTACTTTAAATATTTATTCATTGAAAGCTAGATCCACTGAACACTTTCTTACTAATAGTAAGTGTGTTTTTTTCCCAAGCTTATTGATGTCATATCCCCTGCTCAGCTTTGTAATTTTTGTATGGATCATTTATTGCATTCTAATCAGACTAATGCTACTCTTGCTTCTAAGAGTATCTGTCCTTCCTCTGTTTGTTCTTTACAGGGGAGTTCTTTAGATTTTCTCCAGGATTTAAGGATTTTATGTGCTCAACTGTGTCTGAAATGTTGGTGGCTATACCTCCTGTAAGTAAGCGTAAAGGTTTGTTTCTGATAATCTTTCCTCTAGCTTATCTGTTTAAAAAGGCGCTAGGCCTGTTAAACTGAATGTTTTAGATTCTGGTTCCTCTACTTTGTCTTCAGAAGGTGAGGTATTTTCAGATGATCAGGAGTCTGTTTCTGATCAAGATTCAGAATCATGCTATTTTCTGTTTAAACTTATCATCTTTGTTTTCTCTTAAGATCCTAAGGTTCCTGTGGAAAAGTAATTGGATTTGATTTTTAAACCTACTGCTAAGCCATCAGAGGTTTTCCGGTTCTGCATGCTATTTCTGAATACATTTCACAAACAAGAAATTTAAAACTGTGCTTACCCTGTAGATGCCTCAAGCTGATCCACAAAGACAATTCTTCCCAAAAAATTGTCAAAAATAAGTATATTATGTAAAAAGTAGGGGTGTGTGAATCTGCGCTGAAAAGCAAGAGGAATCTGTCAATAATACATAAGCTATATTTAGTCAATACTAAGGACTTGTATATAATTATAGCGAGTATAATAAAAATTGAATTTAGTATAAACTTTAGAACCTCTTGGAATGTCCCCAACTAGCAATTGCTATTAAACAAGTTCTTTTAGACAATAGTTTCAAAGAATACTTTCAAATACCTTCTAAGAGCTATTTCTAAAGAAAACCTCACAGTATCTTCTAAGTACTGTTACTACAAATATATGTACTAAATAATTTGTAGTTGTCAATAACGAACACTGTATACTTGGATGTCAATAAAAAACAATACATTTATTGTTGAAAAGCAAGGATAGACAAAATTTCTTAATATATAATCGCAATAAATTACAATATAGTGACCGGTCACACTTATTTCTCATAAACACTCTCATATAAAATATAAACGTTAAACCAATATTCTGGGATCTAATAGTTAACACTATCTCTATGTTAACATAAATATACTGTCTCAGCAATAGGGGTGTGCGTGAAAAGAAAAGTCTCAGCAGGCAATAATCAAAGTAACATATATGAAATACATAAGGTAAAATAAATGCAGAACAAGATGAACATAGAACATATATCTGTGGCACTGTATGCTTTAGCACAGTAAAATATCTGTGGAGTTTAAACACACACTGTCTCTGCAGCTTATATTGTGTATGAAAGCAACGCTTCAAAGCGGCACACTTTAAAAGAAGAAATGACAGTTAGTGCTATAACTGGTATATGACTCCTCCAGTTCAGATCCGATTATGCAATGTTATCGGTCTACTACTATGCAGGTGGAGGGTGTTTGCCAGTACAAAGTTCGTGGGTTTCCAAATACCTTATGGGCTTTTGATTTCTTCAGACGCTCCTGTGTCTCCGGTGTGTAGAGGTGCTTCCGCGTTCTCGTCACGTGTTGTAGGTCCGCCAATGGGATGCCTTTAAAACCGGAATGTTCCACTAGGTTGTAAGCCGGGTATCTTAGGCATTTTTATCACTCTGCGCAGAGTATTTGACTTGTAATCCTGGTCACAAGGTCCCTTATATTTAAAACACTGTTACTGCATCAACATGTTTCGCCTGTCTCGCAGGCTTTTTCAAGAGTATGTGAAAAGCGTAGTATCCCTTTTAATCCAGCTATAAAATGTAAAAATATTTTTCCTTTACCTACTTCTTACATAGAGCTTTGGGAAACTATTCCTAAGGTGGACGGGTCTGTTTCTACCATGGCTAAATGTACTACTACTATCTATTCTCCTTGAGGATATTACTATGGATAGAAAGTTAGATTAGATTTTCATAAAAAAAGCTTTTCAGCAAGAAGGTTTTCTTTTTAGGTCAGTGATTAGTATCGCTTGTGTTGCTGCAGCTTCTACTCTTTGGTGTGATAGTTTATGTAAGCAGTTTTAAGATAGATCTGCTGGAGAAGAGCTTCAGAATCAATTAAAACTTTTTAGGTCAGCTAATGCTTTTTTTTCTTTTTTTGTGATGCTATTGTTTACATTATTAAGATTAATGCCAAGAATATAAGATTAGCAGTCCTGACCAGGAGAGCCCTGTGGTTGAATGGTCAGCTGGCATGGTTTATAAATCTAGGCTTTTGTCTCTTCCTTTTCAGGGGAAAATTTAGTTTGGGCGTGGTCTGGATGTTAATATTTCTATAGTGACTAGAGGTAAAGGAGCTTTTCTCCCTCGGGACACGATGTCTAAGGGTAAGTTTAGAACTTCTAACCATTTTCATTCTTTGTGTCAATCTAGGAACCAAAAGCCCTCCACTTCCACTCAGAAACAGGGCTGTTCCAATTTATAGTGGAAGCCAAATTCAAATTGGAACAAGTCTAACCAATCTAAAAAACCTGCCTCCTTTACTATGTGAGCATGAAGGTACGGCCCTCCATTCAATACTTCTATGGGGCATTGCGCCTTTATCAGGGGTTTGGTTTTGATTTATTCAAGATCCCTGGGTTCTAAATATAGTTTCTTGGAGATACAGAATAGGCTTCAAATCAAGGTCTCCTAGGGGAAAGTTTCTTCTGCCTCATGTTCCGAAAAATCCTATAAAGGCAAGAGCCTTTTTTCAGTAAGTCTCAGATCTGGTATCTTTGGGGCTAATAGTCCTAGTTCCAAAGTTTGAACAAGGCCAGGGATTTTATTCCAACTTCTTTATTGTTCCCAAGAAGGAGGGAACTTACAGACCAGTTCTAGATTTTCTAGGGTTTCTACTTTCAAGATGGAGACAATTCGTACTATTCTTCCTCTTGTTCAACAAGGGCAGTTTA
Source organism: Bombina bombina (assembly GCF_027579735.1). Classification (NCBI taxonomy): domain Eukaryota; kingdom Metazoa; phylum Chordata; class Amphibia; order Anura; family Bombinatoridae; genus Bombina; species Bombina bombina. The sequence goes on along the minus strand of NC_069499.1, from coordinate 250,676,983 downwards.
TGTCTACAACAGACTTGAAGGATGCTTATCTTCATATAGCTATAAGAGTTCATCATCAGTTTCTATGATTTGTATTCCTGGACAAACACTTTAGTTTGTTGCTCTTCCATTTGGTCTGGCTACTGCTCCCAGAATTTTTACAAAAGTACTGGAAACGCTCTTATCTGTAATAAGAGCTCAGGGTATTTTGGTGGACAATATCTTGGTACAGGCTCTATCTTTACATTTAGCAGTATCGCATACCAATACCCTCTTGTTGTTTCTGCAAGAACATGGTTAGAGAATCTATTTTCCAAAGAGTTCTCTTTCTGCTCAGCCCAGAGTAACTATCCTAGGTTTAATAATAGATTCAGTCTCCATGAGACTTTCCTTGACAGAACAAAGAAGGCTGAAGTTACTCTCAGCTTGCTCAAATCCTCAGTCAGTTTCTTTCCCTCTGTAGCTCGTTGCATCAAGGTGTTAGATCTTATGATAGCAGCATCAGATGCTATTACATTTGCTTGGTTTCACATGAGATCTTTCCAGCTTTGTATGCTTTGTTAGTGGTGCAGAGATTTCAGAGCAAAGCAATCCATTTCTAGGTGAATAAATCATCAGTCCATTGTTCTAGGGGCATTCTTTGTTCCTTTAAATTGGACTGTGATCATGACAGATGCAAGTCTTTTGGCTTGGGGTGCAGTCTGGGTGTCTCGGAGAGCACAGGGAGTTTGGTTTCTTCAGGAGGCGACATTTTTTTTAAATATTTTTTTGAGGTTTTTAGACAGTTGTTACAAAGAATTATGCAATGTCATATAATCTCAAAGACAATTTCTATAACAATACAATAAGAATATCATCGATTTACAAGCATGTCTGCAGAAAAAAAATATGGTACAAATATAACAGAAACCTCTATTTTAAAGTATAACACCCTTCTGTTGGTCTAGAGGCCAGTCTTGGACCCATACAAGCATAAAGAAGGTGATAAAGGATTTCTATTATTACTTAGGGTCACTTATTGGCCTAGATGAGTTATGGACACAGTAAGAGAGTAATTACAGTAAAATAGAAAAATATATAGGCCTAAATTTTAGTATTCTAACCTCTTGTTAGTGTGAAAGAAACCTTAGACAATTTGGGAGATTTAGCCAAAAACACACTAATTTTGTGCAAGCGGTAACCCAAATAGCACAAAAATCCTAACTTAAAGGGATAGTAAAGTCCAAATTAAAACTTTCATGATTCAGATATGGCATGTCATTTTAAACAACTTTCTAATTTACTTTTATCAAATTTGCTTTTTCCTCTTGTTATTCTTAGTTGAAAGCTAAACCTAGGTAGGCTCATATGCTAATTTCTAAGCTCTTGGGGGCCACCTCTCATTTGAATGCATTTGACAGTTTTTCACAGCTAGAGGGCATTAGTTCATGTGTTTCATATAGATAACACTGTGCTCACACACGTGAAGTTATTTAAGAGTCAGTACTAATTGCCTGAAATGCAAGTCTGTCAAAAGATCTGAGAAAGCTTAGATACAAGCTAATTACAGAGGTAACAAGTATATTTCTATAACAGTGTTGGTTATGCAAAACTGGGGAATGGTAAATAAAGGGATTATCTTTCTTTTTAAACAATAAAATTTTTGGTGTTTACTATCCCTTTAAGCTTTTGCATGCGCGTGCATGTATTCCCCTATAGAAATCAATGGAGAAAAAAAAAGTGGAAAAAAAGACCTAACACCCGAGATCGCGCAAACACAATCGCATTTTCAAATTTTCGCATTCCCTATAGTAGTCAATAGAGAAAAAACACCCATCATGCAAACATAGCATATTGTTTTAGCAAATGTGAAATATTTACAGTTTTTACATCTTTTCATCTACTTAATGGCAAAGGGCTCTAATGCACTTATATATATATATATATATATATATATATATATATATATATATATATATATATACAGTTGCAAGAAAAAGTATGTGAACCCTTTGGAATGATATGGATTTCTGCACAAATTGGTCATAAAATGTGATCTGATCATCATCTAAGTCACAACAATAGACAATCACAGTCTGCTTAAACTAATAACACACAAAGAATTAAATGTTGCCATGTTTTTATTGAACACACTATGTAAACATTCACAGTGCAGGTGGAAAAAGTATGTGAACCCTTGGATTTAATAACTGGTTGAACCTCTTTTGGCAGCAATAACTTCAACCAAACGTTTCCTGTAGTTGCAGATCAGATGTGCACAACGGTCAGGAGTAATTCTTGACCATTCCTCTTTACAGAACTGTTTCAGTTCAGAAATATTCTTGGGATGTCTGGTGTGAATCGCTTTCTTGAGGTCATGCCACAGCATCTCAATCGGGTTGAGGTCAGGACTCTGACTAGGCCACTTCAGAAGGCGTATTTTCTTCTGTTTAAGCCATTCTGTTGTTGATTTACTTCTATGCTTTGAGTCATTGTCCTGTTGCAACACCCATCTTCTGTTGAGCTTCAGCTGGTAGACAGATGGCCTTAAGTTCTCCTGCAAAATGTCTTGATAAACTTGGGAATTCATTTTTCCTTCGATGATAGCAATCCATCCAGGCCCTGACGCAGCAAAGCAGCCCCAAACCATGATGCCCCCACCACCATACTTCACAGTTGGGATGAGGTTTTGAGGTTGGTGTGCTGTGCCTCTTTTTCGCCACACATAGTGTTGTGTGTTTCTTCCAAACAACTCAACTTCAGTTTCATCTGTCCACAGAATATTTTGCCAGTACTGCTGTGTAACATCCAGGTGCTCTTGTGCAAACTGTAAACGTGAAGCAATGTTTTGTTTGGACAGCATTGGCTTCCTCTGTGATATCCTCCCATGAAATCCATTCTTGTTTAGTGTTTTATGTATTGTAGATTCGCTAACAGGGATGTTAGCATTTGCCAGTGACTTTTGTAAGTCTTTAGCTGACACTCTAGGATTCTTCTTCACCTCATTGAGCAGTCTGCGCTGTGCTCTTGCAGTCATCTTTACAGGACGGCCACTTCTAGGGAGAGTAGCAGCAGTGCTGAACTTTCTCCATTTATAGACAATTTGTCTTACCGTGGACTGATGAACAGCAAGGCTTTTGGAGATACTTTTATAACCCTTTCCAGCTTTATGCAAGTCAACAATTCTTAATCGTAGGTCTTCTGAGAGCTCTTTTGTGCGAGGCATCATTCACATCAGGCAATGTTTCTTGTGAAAAGCAAACCCAGAACTGGTGTGTGTTTTTTATAGGGCAGGGCAGCTGTAACCAACACCTCCAATCTCATCTCATTGAGTGCACTCCAGTTGGCTGACATCTCACTCCAATTAGCTCTTGGAGATGTCATTAGTCTAGGGGTTCACATACTTTTTCCACCTGCACTGTGAATGTTTACATGGTGTGTTCAATAAAAACATGGCAACATTTAATTCTTTGTGTGTTATTAGTTTAAGCAGACTGTGATTGTCTATTGTTGTGACTTAGATGATCTCCATAGACATGGGACAGCTCCTACCACCCCATAAAGAGGTTGGCGTAGGAGGGGGCAAATTTGGCCCCAATAGCTATCCCCTGTCTCTGGAGATAGAAATCGCCATTAAACTCAAAATAGTTATAGTCAAGAAGAAATTCCAGGACCTGCAGAACAAAGCGCTTAAGATCAGAAGAATAGGAAGTTAAAGTATCCATAAAATATTTGACAGCAATGATGCCCAAAGTATGAGGAATAGTGGTATATAGACCTACTACATCAACAGTTAGCCATGATACACCTGATGACCAGGTAATATCTTCTACCAGAGAGAGCAGATGTTTGGTATCAATGAGAAGGGATGGCAATAAATCCACCATGGGTTTCAAGAGGGCATCCACCCAATTAGAAAGGTTCTCAAACAGGGACCCTATTCCAGCTACAATCGTTCTTCCTTTGACCATATTTAGGCTCTTATGGACTTTGGGAAATAAGTGAAAAATAGGTATTACTGGGGATGAAGGGCATAAGTATTTAAAAGTTTTATCATCTAAGATGTTAAGTTCAAAGCCATCATCTAGGATATCCCTTAACTGATGTTTAAATATATCTGTAGGGTCAGATATGAGTTTAACATAAGCAATTTCATCACTCAACTGGCAGTAGGCTTCTGTGTAATTATAAGATTTATTCATGATCACAACGCTACCGCCTTTGTCAGCCTGACGTATAACTAGATGATCCCTAGATCGAAGATTTTTAATTCCATTTCTTTCATCTACAGTAAGGTTAGACGATGTACTATTATACTGTTTTTCAGATAAGACAATTAAATCTTGTTGAACTTTTTTATGAAACTATTCCAAAAATACACCTCTCGAAAAAACCCTATATATCTATCTTTAGATGCATTTTGTACAGCAGACTCAATTTCCAGTTGAAGCAAGGATAAAGTGTCAAGTATAGTTTTAAAGTCTGCGCCATATCTAATGTCAAGAGGTAAACCCGCAGTATTCTGACTCTGAGCAACATTAATATCCCATATAGGTACTTGGGTATCTTCAAACAAAAAGTGCTTTTTTCAGAGTAAGATTACGGATAAAACGGTTGACATCTAATATGGTCTCAAATAAATTAAAAGAAACAGATGGGACAAAACCCAAGCCATATATAAGTACCTTAAGTTCGGAATCAGTTAGTTTGTCCTAGATAGATTTAAATATTTTATTTGTTTCTGTTGCATGTCTGTCTTAGGAAGAACCCATTCCCTCTTCCTCTTCCCCCTCCTCTTGTTCTTCTTCACCGCCTTTCCCTATAGCTCCTCTGTGAAAATCCTTCTATATTAGGTGTGCTGGGATCTAATTCAGTTGACACCATCAGAGGAAGAGGTGGATATGTGGATGGTGGAGGGACAACTGGGGGGTACATTTGAGGAGGGTCCGGCTAACTGATAGGTGTATGCCAATGCATTGGTATAACCCTGACTTCGGTTTTTAGCATTTTTAAGAATTTATTTATGTTTATGTATTACAGATGTAATATTAGAGGTGTCAGGTGTGGGAATTAAGGAGACACCCATAGTAGTTAAACAATTTTCATCGTCAGCTGAATCATATTCAGTGTCTGAGAAAGAAACTTGTCTTTTGTTATCTGTATTGGGTGACCATGATCTATTCCTACGTCTATTACGTCCGTAGAAATTTTGGTATCTCTTTTTCTCAAACGTAGGCCAAGTGTATACATTATTACTAGTATAATTTCATATTAAATGCTAATATATAACAAACCTCCAAAGAAAAGTTGTTTAAATATAATAAGATACAATTCACACTTTAAAAGGTAAACTACTCTATATAAGAACACAATAACTAATGTAGATATCAACAATTGACGGGTGTCCAGCTAAAGGAGAGATGATTAATCAATAAGCTTATTACAGGGGAGCTGCACTCCTAAAGCAATTGCAAGATATCAGCCACAGTGGACCTATGTGTTTTTTTTAAATAGATCTAATGGCTTCTCGGTTAAACAACAAGCTTCCCAGATACTTTGCAAGGTCCAGGGATTCTCAGGCGGAATAAGTGGATTCTCTAGAAGCTCCTTGGTTGTTTTGTTTAGACTACATCTTTCTACCTCTTGTTCTGTTACCAAGAGTGATAGCCATCCTTGGCAGTGGCCATCCTAGCCACAGTTTTAGCACAATATTACCCTTCTAATCAGTAAAAATGAAGCCACACCCTTGTGACTGGATGGGCTGATGAGCTAGTGCCAGAAGAAGCATCATGAGTGTAATACAGAGCTCTGTAAGGCAGCAATTTAACCCTGCTCAGGCTTCTCTAATCGGGTATCCACTGCAACTTAGGAAACATTCACATTTTTAGGCTCGGTTCTTCACCATGCGAACAACAAATGAACAGATTTCATGTACCAATAGAAAAAAATCAATCACATGAGTCAAAGAGAACTGAAGAGGCAGCCGTCCTGTATAATGAGAATATACCAAAAAATTCAATTTTTTTTACACTTTTTGTTGCAGATTTCTTACATGCCATGAAATATACTTGGTAAAGTCTGAATCTGCTGTGCCTCCTGAAAGAAAAGATATAAAAGATCGCTCGCATTCAGAAGTGGTTTTTAGCCTTGCCCTTTACGCACTGATGATTTTACCATATTCCTTGAATCTTTTAATTATATTGTGCACTGTAGAAGGTGAAATGCCCAAAATCCTACCGATTTGTCTTTGGGGAATGTTGTTCTCAAAGTATTGGATTATTCGCTTATGCATCTGTTGGCAGGTTGGCGAGCCTAGACCCATCCTTGCTCTTGAAGGACTGGGGGGGGGTGGATTTAATAAGCAGCAGATGCAGGTTTATCCGCCATAGTTTCCAGATCTCCGGAAACGACAGTTAAGAAGCAGCGGTCATATGATCGCTGCTCCTTAACTTGTCCGTCACCTTTTAGGTGGCCGCGAATGTGCAGGGGGTGGCATTGCACACAAGCATTTCACAAGAAATGCCTGTGCAATGTTAAATGCCACAGCGTATGCTGTCTGCATTTAGCGATGTGGGGCGGACATGGTTCATTATAGCGACTCATGTCTGCCCGACATTTGGTAAATTGACCGCTAGGCTTTTTTTGGAGGCTCCTTATATACTATAATTACACGATTGCCTAACCTGTTTCACATCACCTTCTTATTTCAACTTGACAGATCGTATTAGTCCTAAATTGCCCCTGTCCCAACTCAGAATGGAAATGAGTGCATATTTTCAAAGTAAAACATTAAATAATGTGTTAATAATGTGTTTTCAATGTAGTACAGGGTGAATTGAATTTTCCAAACTGTCCCAACTTTTTCAAAATTGGGGTTGTAGGTACATACAGTATATTCACAAGTATTGTGTTTGTGAAGTCACACAAAATAAAGCGGCGCCGAAGGGGCATACTCAAATTATCAATTGTGTGTGTGTGTGTGTGTATGTGTATATATATATATATATATATATATATATATATATATGTAGTATATATATGTAGTATACACGTATGTGTGTGGGTATGGATGGTAAAACCCAAAGTATATATATATATAAATGATGGAATGCAGGAAAGAAACCAGTAAGTTCACAAAAGGTCTCCAAAACAAGTCTCATAAGAGACTGACAGTCAAAAGAATAAAGGTTAAGTAGCAGTGGGAAGGTGGCAGTTTGGTCTCCAAAGAAAAACCCTCCAGCTCTTCTCAGTGTCTGGCCAGACGCTGGAAATTCTATAATGGAAAAGAGAAGAGAAGGCACCTCATAGGGTAGACAGACTACACAAATATGCAGAATATTTATGCTCAATTACATTGTGGAACCATGGGGATTATTTATATACAGACATGACATAGCTGTCATATTTGGTTATCCATTGCCATAAATACTTTAAACTTATCCTGAGATATTCTGGTTTGTCTGGTATGATGTGTAGTTGGTGATACAGTGTGAGTGATCCATAATTCAGTTGACAGTTTTAAACAGGATACTATGAGAGTAACACTATATTTATGCCCATTTATACTGTGAAACCTAGTGGGTTGTTTTGATATCAGCCATGACTTGTCTAACATAGGGCTCGCTTCCATTAATTTGTTAAAAATGGAGCCGTAAGCTACAGAAGTTGCCAGCAGCTAAAAGTAATTTACGGCTTCATTTTAGTACCAGGTTTCCATTGAAATATTTTGTGCATTGTGTGCAGAACTCGGATTTCTTGAAAATTAATTAATTGCTATAGTAACCCGACCTTACACTATAAAATGTATGTTTAATGTCTGTGCTCCTTACCTGTGATCACCTCTAAACAGAAATAAAAACAAAGATACATTTATTTATAATACATATTTTTTACATATAAGCAAATACTATTTTTTATTAGAATTATATTTTCCATTCCATTTATGTATTGCTGCCCTAGGCATAGGTCTAGTTTGAATTTTGTTGGATATATGCTTGCATACATTTTTATATGTAAATACATACTGATATTTCCATAAGAACATAAGTGCAACTATTCCTATACATGGGACAACACTAAGAGGCCTATTTATCATATGTCTGTCGGACCTGATCCGACAGTGCGGATCAGGTCCGACAGACATCGCTGAATGCGGAGAGCAATACGCTCTCCGTATTCAGCATTGCACCAGCAGCTCTGCAGACTTGTGGCCAATCGGCTGCCAGCAGGGGGGGTGTCAGTTCCGGCGATTCCTGTCCGCCTCATCAGAGCAGGCGGACAGGGTTATGGAGCAGCGATCTTTAGACGCCAGAAACACGGGCCCTCAAGCTCCGTACGGAGCTTGATAGATAGGCCCCTTGATGTTACATATTTCAGTTATTTTCTACATACAAAATTTAAAATTTCAATGAGAACCAGACATCAAAACGCTCCTCTTTTTGTCAATGTATCGACAGCCTCCGGCAGTGTATTAACAGTTTGAGCTTTCATTGGAAACCTGGTATAATTTATAGATTAACGGCTTCTAATACTTTTTATGGGGCACGAAAATGTTTTCAGCAGCCGGAGACCGGCTGCCGAAATTAAGGTATAACGCCCCATTGGAAGCAGGCGATAAACGAAATTGCTTCCGACAGCATATTTATCGGTCTGAGAGCGCACGCAAACCTAATTACGGCTCAATGGAAGCGAGCCCATAGTTTGTTACCTGTTAACATAAAATAATGAAACCTTAACATGAGATATCCTAATCTGAAATATTGTTATTTGCAATACTCTTTCAGCCAATTTGACAATTTAAGATCAGAAACACTGATATTGCCAAGCAATCAATTAATCTCATGACTAGTTTGCTGGCTTTTAACACAAACCAATTCACAGCTAAAGAGGGATATATAGATTTACATTCTGGATGAGTATTTCTTCTACAAGAAACGATGAGTCCACGGATTTCATCCTTACTTGTGGGATATTATCCTCCTGCTAACAGGAAGTGGTAAAGAGCACCACAGCAGAGCCTTATATATAGCTCCTCCCTTCCCCTCCACCTCCAGTCCTTCTCTTTGCCTGTGTTATACTAGGAAGAGGTAAAGTGAGGTGTTAGTTTTAGTTTCTTCAATCAAGAAGTTTTTTATTTTAAATGGCACCGGTGAGTACTATTTCCCTCAGGGGGATATGGAAGAAGATTTCTGCCGTGAGGTTGATGATCTTAGCAGCTGTAACTAAGATCCATGTTAGTTCCCACAAGATCTGAAGGTAACACAAGAGACATCTTCAATGTGGAGAACGGTTTCATGCTACAAGCAGCATTAAGGTATGTGCAGCCCTTTATTTCTGAGGAGACTTGATATATCAGAACTGGCTGGCATTTATTTCCATATAGGGAATGGGGTAAGCAGTAGACCTGTTAAACAGAGGGGTGTTACTGGAGACCTATGTTTTATTTCTGTTGGCAATCATATAATGGGCATACATTAGACACTGGGAGAGGCAGAAACTGTTGATCGTTTTTTTTTGTTGGCACTATTTAACCGGTGTGGCTATACTGAATATGTTGTAGGGGTTTTTATGTTCCACTTAGTTTACTTATAAACCGCTTTAAACCTCAGCCAGATGCGCACTTCCTTCTGGCTGAGAAGCAGCAAGCAGTAACTTCGGTTGCTCCTGGACAGTGATTCTCTGGTCCGGATTGTTGGCGAGTCATTTTGAAGTACCCTGGGGGCAGGTAGGCGCCACAGCAGAGCTGTGGCGAGGTGCAGAGGGTATTTTTGTGACAATTGACAATTTTGTGATTTAAGTTACCTTTAGAGGTTCATTTCTCCCCTTACTCCTGGGGTGCAATAATTTTTGGAGCCATTAATGGCTTTCAGTTAATATTTAGAGCAAATTAACGTTTTTAAAGCAGTTTTGGAAAAATTGTGCGCTTTTTATTTCTTAAAGGCGCAGTACACGTTTTTCAAAATGTATTTAAAGGAATAAATAAAGTGTTTAATGACTTCTGTGGTTATTACTAGTCTGTTCAACATGTCTGACATTGAGGAATCTCATTGTTCTATGTGTTTAGAAGCTATTGTGGAACCCCCTCTTACATTGTGTACCTCTTGTACTGAAAGGGCCTTACATTGTAAAGACCATATTTTAGGTCAAGAAAGTGTGCCTAAGGATGATTCTCAGTCTGAAGAGAATCAGGATATGCCATCCAATTCTCCCCAAGTGTCACAACCTTTAACGCCCACACAAGCGACGCCAAGTACCTCTAGTGCGTCTAATTCTTTTACACCGCAGGAGATGGCTGCAGTTATGTCAACTACCCTTACAGAGGTATTATCTAAATTACCAGTGTTGCAGGGTAAACGCAGTAGGTCAGGTATTAATGTGAATACTGAATCCTCTGATGCTTTATTAGCTATTTCCGATGTGTTCTGAGTTGGGGGTCAGGGAATTGCTGTCTGATAGAGAGATTTCAGACTCAGGGAATGTGTTACCTCAGACAGATTCGGACGTTATGTCCTTTAAATTTAAGCTTGAACACCTCCGCCTGTTACTTCGAGAGGTTTTAGCGACTCTGGATGATTGTGACCCTATTATGATACCACCAGAGAAATTGTGTAAGATGGACAAATATCTAGAGGTGCCTACTTACACTGATGTTTTTCGGAAATTATTAAAAAGGAATGGGATAGACCAGGTATACCGTTTTCTCCCCCTCCTAATTTTAAGAAAATGTTTCCCATATCAGACACCATTCGGGACTTCTGGCAAACGGTCCCTAAGGTAGAGGGAGCTATATCTACCCTGGCTAAGCGTACAACTATACCCATTGAGGACAGTTGTGCTTTCAAAGACCCTATGGATAAAAAATTAGAGGGTCTCCTAAAGAAATTATTTATTAATCGGTTTTCTTTTACAACCTACGGCTTGCATTGTTCCAGTAACTACTGCAGCAGCTTTTTGGTTTGAGGCTCTGGAAGAGTCTTTGAAGGTTGAGACCCTGTTAGATGACATTTTGGATAGAATTAAGGCTCTCAAGCTAGCTAATTGTTTTATTACTGATGCCGCTTTTCAAATTGCTAAATTAGCGGCAAAAAATGCAGGATTTGCTATTCTAGCGCGTTGTGGCTCAAATCTTGGTCTGCTGATGTGCCATCAAAAACTAAGCTTTTAGCTATTTTAAAGGTAAGACCCTTTTCGGGCCTGAATTAAAGGAAATCATTTCTGACATTACAGGAGGTAAAGGCCATGCCCTACCTCAGGATAAGTCTGTTAAGATGAGGGGTAAACAAAATAATTTTTGTTCCTTTCGGAATTTTAAGGGAGGACCCTCTGCTTCCTCTTCCTCCACAAAGCAATAAGGGAATTTTACCCAATCTAAGTCAGTCTGGAGACCCAACCAGAACTGGAATAAAGGTAAACAATCCAAGAAGCCCGCTGCTGCTACAAAGACAGCATGAAGGGGCGGCCCCCGATCCGGGACCAGATCTAGTAGGGGGCAGACTTTCTTTCTTTGCCCAGGCTTGGGCAAGAGATGTTCAGGACCCCTGGGTGCTTGAAATAGTGACCCACGGTTATCAATTGGAATTCAAGGATTTTCTCCCAAGAGGGAGGTTTCATCTTTCAAGATTATCCGTAGACCAGATAAAAAGAGAGGCGTTCTTACGTTGTGTAAAAGATCTTTCTACCATGGGAGTAATTTGTCCTGTTCCAAAATTGGAACAGGGACAGGGTTTTTTTTTTTTTTATTTTTTTTTTTATATATCTTTATTTATTGAAGACCCAATGGGTGCATCACAACAAGAATCAGTAATGTACATGAAAGTAATAATTCACATGAGGTACGTACAGATCAAATGTATTCCTGGAGTGACTAACATCCCATCGGGCATTTACATTTTTCTGAATAACCAGGGAGGGGGGAAGAGGGAGCTAAAGGAAGGAGAGGGGGAGGGGGGGGTGTTCGGAAGGGAGGGGGGGTGTTGGGAAGGGGGGTGTTGGGAAGGGGGGGAGGGGGGTGTTGGGAAGGGGGGGAGGGGGGGGTGTTGGGAAGGGGGGGAGGGCGGCAGGGACAGGGGTTTTACTCAAATCTTTTCGTGGTCCCCAAAAAAGAGGGAACTTTCAGACCCATTTTAGATCTCAAGTGTCTAAACAAGTTACTCAGTGTCCCATCGTTCAAAATGGAGACTATAAGAACAATCTTACCAATGATCCAGGAGGGTCAATATATGACTACTGTGGACTTGAAGGATGCTTACCTTCATATTCCTATCCACAAGGATCATCATCAGTTTCTAAGGTTTGCCTTCCTGGACAAACATTATCAGTTCGTGACTCTTCCCTTCGGGTTGGCCACAGCACCCAGAATCTTCACAAAGGTTCTAGGGTCTCTTCTGGCGGTTCTCAGACCGCGAGGCATAGCAGTGGCGCCTTATCTGGACGATATTCTGATCCAGGCGTCAACGTATCAACTGACAAAATCTCACACGGACACAGTGTTGTCTTTCCTGAGAACTCATGGTTGGAAGGTGAACATAGAGAAAAGTTCACTAGTTCCACAGACAAGGGTTCCTTTCTTGGGAACTCTGATAGACTCGGTAGACATGAAAATATTTCTGACGGAGGTCAGAAAATCAAAGATTCTAAATACTTGCCGAGCACTTCAGTCCATTCCTCGGCCATCAGTGGCTCAGTGTATGGAGGTAATCGGATTAATGGTAGCGGCAATGGACATCATTCCATTTGCTCGCTTTCATCTCAGACCACTGCAGCTGTGCATGCTCGGACAGTGGAATGGGGATTATGCGGATTTATCTCCTCAGATAAATCTAGATCAAGAAACCAGAGACTCTCTTCTTTGGTGGTTGTTGCCGGATCATCTGTCCCAGGGGACTTGTTTCCGTAGACCCTCATGGGTGATAGTGACAACAGACGCCAGACTTCTGGGCTGGGGTGCAGTCTGGAAATTCCCTGAAGGCTCAGGGTGTTTGGACTCAGGTGGAGTCTCTACTTCCAATCAATATTCTGGAACTGAGAGCAATATTCAATGCGCTCCAGGCGTGGCCTCAGTTGGCTTCGGACAAATTCATCAGATTCCAGTCGGACAACATCACGACTGTGGCATATATCAATCATCATGGGGGAACAAGGAGTTCCTTAGCGATAATAGAAGTATCCAAGATAATCCGATGAGCAGAGGCCCACTCTTGTTATCTGTCAGCAATCTACATCCCAGGAGTAGAGAACTGGGAAGCAGATTTTCTAAGTCGACAGACCTTTCATCCGGGGGAGTGGGAACTCCATCCGGAGGTGTTTGCCTCACTGATTCTCCGATGGGGCATACCGGAATTGGATCTGATGGCATCTCGACAGAATGCCAAGATTCCAAGATACGAAATCAAGTCGAGGGATCCTCAGGCCGAACTGATAGATGCCTTGGCAGTGCCTTGGTCGTTCAGCCTAGCTTATGTGTTTCCACCGTTTCCTCTCCTTCCACGCATGATTGCTCGAATCAAACAGGAGAGAGCTTCAGTAATCCTGATAGCGCCTGCGTGGATCTAGTGGACATGTCCTCTCTGCCACTGTGGAAACTTCCTTTGAGACAGGACCTTCTCATACAAGGTCCTTTCCAACATCCAAATCTAATTTCTCTGCAGCTGACTGCGTGGAGATTGAACGCTTGATTTTATCGAAGCGAGGATTCTCTGATTCGGTCATCAATACTTTGATACAGGCTAGAAAGCCTGTCACTAGAAAAATCTATCATAAGATATGGCGTAAATATCGTTATTGGTGTGAATCCAAGGGTTACTCATAGAGTAAAGTTAGGATTCTGTCTTTTCTCCAAGAAGGATTGGAGAAAGAGTTATCAGCAAGTTCCTTAAAGGGACAAATTTCTGCTTTGTCAATGTAGTTTCACAAACGTTTGGCAGATGTGCCAGATGTTCAGTCTTTTTGTCATTCTCTATCTAGAATTAAGCCTGTATTTAGACCAATTACTCCTCCCTGGAGTTTGAATTTAGTTCTTTGTGTTCTTCAAGGGTTTCCGTTTGAACCTATGCATTCCATATATATTAAATTGTTATCTTGGAAAGTTCTGTTTTTGGTTGCTATTTCTTCTGCTCAAAGAGTTTCTGAGCTTTCAGCGTTACAGTGTGATTCGCCTTATCTCATTTTTCATTCTGATAAGGTGGTTTTATGTACCAAACCTGGATTTCTTCCTAAGGTTGTTTCGAATAAGAATATTAATCAGGAAATTGTTGTTCCTTCCTTGTGTCCTAATCCTTCTTTTAAGAAGGAGCGTATGTTGCATAATCTGGACGTGGTCCGTGCCTTAAAGTTTTACTTACAGGCAACTAAGGATTTCCGTCAATCATCTTCATTATTCATTGTTTATTCTGGTAAGCGTAGGGGTCAGAAAGCTACGGCTACCTCTCTTTCTTTTTGGCTGAGAAGTATCATCCGCCTGGCATATGAGACTGCTGGACAGCAGCCTCCTGAAAGAATTTCGGCTCATTCTACTAGGGCTGTGGCTTCCACATGGGCCTTTAAAAACGATGCATCTGTTGAACAGATTTGTAAGGCTGTGACTTGGTCGTCCCTTCATACTTTTTCCAAATTTTCCAAATTTGATACTTTCTTTTGCATGATGTACCGAGTCCACGGATTCATCCTAACTTGTGGGATATTGTCCTTCCTGACATGAAGTAGCAAAGAGAGCACCACAGCAGAGCTGTCTATATAGCTCCCCCCTTAACTCCACCCCCCCAGTCATTCTCTTTGCTGGCTCTAAGCAGGAAGAGTAAAGAGAAGAGGTGATAAACTGTTAGTTTTATTTTATCTTCAATCAAGTGTTATTTTTAAATGGTACCGGTGTTGTACTATTTACTCTCAGGCAGGACATAGAGGAAGATTTCTGCCTGGAGGATGATGATCTTAGCATTTGTAACTAAGGTCCACTGCTGTTCCCACAGAAGCTGAGGAGTACAGGAAAACTTCAGTGTGAGGAACTGTTTCTTGCTATACAGCAATGAGGTATGTTCAGTCATATTTTCTGCAGAGACTGTGTTAACTCAGAAAGGCTGACAGTGTCCCCATTAGGGGAAGGGTAAGCAGTAATCCTAGTGTTATCAGAGGTTTTTACTAGCTTGCATAAATGGTTAATTTTTTGTGGACACTCAGTTTGTTATGTGAATTTGGGACAAATGTTTTTGTGTCTGGGAGTAACATTTTCTGTTTTATGGGACATTTGCTTGAGGGTTCTTTGGGGTTGTTTATAACCCACATGGCTTTCAGGCAGGTTTTGTTAGTTTTGTGTAGGCCCCAGCAACATCGAGTGAGGTGGGTGGGGCCTGCATTTACAAGCAGCAAGCAACTGCTCCTGAGGTCCTGAGAGTCTTCTGAGGGACTAATTGAAGCTTTAAACCCCATTTTATCGCTTCCTAAGGGCTGGTAGGTAGGGCCACAGCAGAGCTGTGGCAAGGTGCTATAGGGGTTTTTAACCGGTTTTAGAAAATTAGCGGCTAAGAATTCAGGTTTTGCCATTTTTAGCGCGTAGAGCGTTATGGCTTAAGTCCTGGTCAGCTGATGTGTCATCTAAATCTAAGCTTTTGTCCTTCCCTTTCAAAGGTAAGACCCTATTCGGGCCTGCATTGAAAGAGATCATTTCAGACATTACTGGAGGGAAGGGTCATACCCTCCCTCAGGATAAGTCAAATAAGACAAGGACCAAACAAAATAATTTTCGTTCCTTTCGAAACTTCAAGAGTGGTCCCTCTACCTCTTCCCCTGCTGCAAAGCAAGAGGGGAACTTTGCTCAATCCAAGCTATCCTGGAGACCTAATCAGGCTTGGAACAAGGGTAAACAGGCCAAAAAGCCTGCTGCTGCCACTAAGTCAGCATGAAGGTGTAGCCCCCATCCGGGACCGGATCTAGTAGGGGGCAAACTCTCTCTCTTTGCTCAGGCCTGGGCAAGAGACGTTCAGGTTTCCTGGGCAGTAGAAATTGTAACCCAGGGATACCTTCTAGATTTCAAGGATTCCCCTCCAAGGGGGAGGTTCCATCTTTCTCAATTGTCTGTAAACCCGACAAAAAGAGAGGCGTTCTTACGCTGTGTAGAAGACCTTTTTACCAAGTGATCTGCCCAGTTCCAAAAGCAGAACAGGGGCAGGGGTTCTACTCCAATCTGTTTATAGTTCCCAAAAAAGAGGAAACCTTCAGAACAATTCTGGATCTCAAGATCCTAAACCAATTCCTAAGAGTTCCATCTTTCAAGATGGAGACCATTCGGACTATCTTACCATTGATCCAGGGGGGTCAATATTTGACCACCGTGGACTTAAAGGATGCGTATCTGCACATTCCTATCCACAAAGATCATCACCAGTTCCTCAGGTTCGCCTTTCTGGACAAGCATTATCAGTTTGTGGCTCTTCCTTTCGTGTTGGCCACGGCGCCACAAATCTTCACAAAGGTGCTAGGGTCCCTTCTGGCAGTTCTAAGGCCACGGGGCATAGCAGTGGCGCCTTATCTAGACGACATTCTAATTCAAGCGTCGTCCTTCCAACTAGCCAAGTCTCACACTGACTTAGTGTTGGCCTTTCTAAGGTCTCACGGGTGGAAAGTGAATGTAAAAAAGAGTTCTCTTTCCCCCCTCACAAGAGTTTCATTTCTAGGGACTCTGATAGACTCGGTGGGACATGAAAATATTTCTGACGGAGGTCAGGAAATCAAAGATTTGTCCACCTGCCGAGCTCTTCATTCTATTCCTCGGCCGTCAGTGGCTCAGTGTATGGAGGTAATCGGACTAATGGTAGCGGCAATGGACATAGTTCCGTTTGCTCGCTTGCATCTCAGACCACTGCAACTATGCATGCTCAGTCAGTGGAATGGGGATTATGGGGATTTATCTCCTCAGATAAATCTGGATCAAGAGACCAGAGACTCTCTTCTTTGGTGGTTGTCACAGGATCATCTGTTCCAGGGAATGTGTTTCCGCAGGACAGAATGGGTTATAGTGACGACAGACGCCAGTCTTCTGGGCTGGGGTGCAGTCTGGAATTCCCTGAAAGCTCAGGGTTTGTGGACTCGGGAGGAGGCTCTCCTACCGATAAATATTTTGGAATTAAGAGCGATATTCAATGCTCTCCAGGCATGGTCTCAGCTGGCTTCGGCCAGATTCATCAGGTTTCAGTTGGACAACATCACGGCTGTGGCTTATATCAATCATCAGGGCGGAACAAAGAGTTCCTTAGCGATGATAGAGGTCTCAAGGATAATCCAATGGGCAGAGGCTCACTCTTGCCATCTGTCAGCGATCTATATCCCAAGTGTAGAGAACTGGGAGGCAGATTTTCTAAGTCGTCAGACTTTTCATCCGGGGGAGTGGGAACTCCATCCGAGGTGTTTGCTCAGCCTGGTTCGGCTATGGGGCACACCAGAGTTGGATCTGATGGCGTCTCGTCAGAACGCCAAACTTCCTTGTTACGGCTCCAGGTCAAGGGATCCTCAGGCTGTACTGATAGATGCTCTAGCAGTACCCCTGGTCGTTCAACCTGGCTTATGTGTTTCCACCTTTCCCTCTCATTCCACATCTGATTGCCAGAATCAAACAGGAGAGAGCATCAGTGATTTTGATAGCGCCTGCATGGCCACGCAGGACTTGGTATGCAGACCTGGTGGACATGTCATCCCTTCCACCATGGTCTCTGCTATTGAGACAGGACCTTGTGATTCAAGATCCATTCAAGCATCCAAATCTAATTTCTCTGCAACTGACTGCTTGGAGATTGAACGCTTGATTCTCTCAAAGCGGAGTTTCTCTGAGTCAGTCATAAATACCTTGATTCAGGCTTGAAAGCCTGTTACCAGGAAAATTTATCATAAGATATGGCGTAAAGATCGTCGTCGCTTCATACCTTTTCAAAATTTTATAAATTTGGTACTTTTGCTTCTTCGGAGGCTATTTTTGGGAGAAAGGTTTTGCAAGCAGTGGTGCCTTCCGTTTAGGTTCCTGTCTTGTCCCTCCCTTCATCCGTGTCCTAAAGCTTTGGTATTGGTATCGGTATCCCACAAGTTAGGATGAATCCGTTGGACTCGGTACATCATGCAAAAGAAAAACAAAATTCATGCTTACCTGATAAATTTCTTTATTTTTCAAAGTACCGAGTCCACGGCCCGCCCTGTCTATTCAAGACAGATAGTATTTTTTTATGTAAACTTCAGTCACCCTCTTGCACCTTATAGTTTCTCCTTTTTCTTCCTTGGCCTTCAGTCGAATGACTGGGGGGGTCAATATCCCACAAGTTAGGATGAATCCGTGGACTCGGTACATCGCAAAAGAAAGAAATTTATCAGGTAAGCATAAATTTTGTTTTTGCTTCTTCTGAGGCTGTTTTTGGGAGAAAAGTTCTTCAAGCAGTGGTGCCTTCCATTTAGGTCTCTGTCTTGTCCCTCCCTTTCATTCGTGTCCTGTTGCTTTGGTATTGTATCCCACAAGTAAGGATGAAATCCGTGGACTCGTTGTATCTTGTAGAAGAAAAGGAAATGTATGCTTATCTGATAAATTGATTTCTTCTACGATACGACAAGTCCACGGCCCTCCCTGTCAATTTAAGACAGATTATAGTTTTTATTATTTACAACTTCAGTCACCTCTGCACCTTTTAGGTTTTCCTTTCTCTTCCTATAACCTTCGGTCGAATTAATGGAGGTGGAGGGGAAGGGAGGAGCTATATATACAGCTCTTCTGTGGTGCTCTTTGCCACTTCCTGTTAGCAGGAGGATAATATCCCACAAGTAAGGATGAAATCCATGGACTCGTAGTATCGTAGAAGAAATCAATTTATCAGGTAAGCATAAATTTCCTTTTTCCAGGAACTATCCAAAGACATTTTCAGATATAAAAAGAGCACTCATTAACCCCTGACATTACTGAAACTAGTACTATCATGAGGTTATCTAAATATGCGTAGATTTGTTCTCCGAATCCCCACTGGGAGTGTAATTTCTTCTGCTGGGGATGTTTACACAGCTTTCTTGTAACCAATACTTAAAGGGACATGAAACCCAAAATGTTTTTTTTTATCACAATTCAAGTAGAGCATTTCCTTTTTCAAACAACTTTTCAATTTTCTTATATTATTTAACTTGCTTAGTTCTCTTGGAAAGCCATACCTAGGTAGGCTCAGGAGCTGGGAGCTAGTAGCTGATTGGAGTCTGCACATATATGCCTCTTGTCATTGGCTCACCAATGTGTTCAGCAACCTCCCAGCAGTGCATTGCTGCTCCTTCAATAAAAGATACAAAGAGAATGAAGCAAATTAATAATATAAATACATTGGAAAGTTCGGCCAATGGGGCCAAATTATCAAGCTCCAAATGGAGCTTGATGCCCCTGTTTCCGCGCGAGCCTTCAGACTCGCCGGAAACAGTAGTTATGAAGCAGCGGTCTAAAGACCGCTGCTTCATTACTTGTCCACCTGCTCTGAGGCTGCGGTCTTTAATCCGCCCGATCCTATACGATCTGGCAGATTGAGTCATCCTGCTAGTGGCCGATTGGTTGCGAATTTGCAGGGGGCGGCATTGCACAAGCAGTTCACAAAAACCGCTTGTGTAATGATAGACAGCGTATGCTGCCGGCATTTATCGATGTGCAGCAGACATGACACGCTACATTGTATCATGTCCGCTCACACATTATTAAATAGGCCCCCTTATCTTTTTAATGCAATATTTTTTTTAAAGTAATTTTTATTAGACTGTGTTATTATGAGTGTAAATATATATTTTATATTTATTTTTGATGTGTTTGTGCAACTTTGTGTTTTGCTCTGAGGTTGCAGTAATCATTTTAGCGTAATTGGCGATTGCACTCACGGGTTTAGCAAGCTCACCCTACAGAAAGAGTGATTGATCTCATGGAATAAACTTCCACAAGAAGTGGTAATGACAAACACTGTGGGGGGACTTTAAGAATGCCTGGGATAAACATAAGGCTATCCTACCAACTAGAGGAGTTTATACTTTTAGGAAAAATCGGGCAGATTTGCTGGGCTTATGGTTCTTATCTGCCGTCAAAATCTATGTTAACTTGTATGCAAACGGCCGTGGAAAACCTGATAACGCTCATGTACAAAATTATAGGGCTCCACTCGTAATCTAAGCCCTAAAGGGGGAGAAACGTTTAGGGTACTTTGCCAAACTGATATGGCAAAGTTTGTTGCGCACCACTAAATACACAGTGTATGCATGATATTAAATGACCATTACATGCTCTTTCCTATTAGTTTCAAAACCATAGTAATCGGATTACAGTTTCCCCATGCATAGTAGAAACCTAGACATTGACGGCAGATAAGTCTGCCCGATATTACCTAAAAGTATAACCTCATCTAGTTGGTAGGGATAGCCTTATGCTTATCTCAGCATTTTTAAAGTCCCCTACAGTGTTTGTCATTACTACCTTCTTGAGGAAAGTTTATTCCATGAATCAATAACCCTTTATGTAAAGAAGCTTCCTCAAATTACTCCTGAATCTACCACCCTTCAGCTTGAGATCATGACCCCTTGTTCTTGAATTTTCCATTTTATGTAAAATACTCAGTTTTACTAAGCCATTCTAAACTTACACTAAACCCAAATTTTTTTCTTTTGTGATTCAGATAGAGCATGCAATTTTAAGCAACTTTCTAATTTACTCCTATTATCAAATTTTCTTTATTCTCTTGGTAAAGAAGCTGAGGGTAAAGGTGATGGACTGGCCAAGCATGTCTCCAGACCTAAACCCTATTAAGCGTCTGTGTGGCTTCCTCAAACGGAAAGTGTGGGAGTGCAAGGTCTCTAACATCCACCAGCTCCGTGATGTCGTCATGGAGGAGCTGAAGAGGACTGTGAAGCTCTGGTGAACTTAATCAAGTGAATGAAATACAGCACCCACCATACACTGAGCACGGAGAGGGTTAACCAAACCCAACAAAAAGAAAGTTCTCCAGCTAGTGATAATCCAAACAACCTTTATTATGCATACAGGGTCCAAAATCAGCAACGTTTCGGGCAAACACTTAGCCCTTTTTCAAGCTTAACATCAAGTGATTATTCAAGTGTTTAAATAGCCATAATGGCGCCAAACAATTCAAATTAGCATATCAATATTGCCATCTAGTGGTACATAAAGTGAACATTTCTAACAACACTATTGCAGTATAAAATAATGCAAAATATCCATTAACATGATAGTGCCTCCTAGTGGTCAAAAAACATAATGTAATACATATTAAAAAATAATATATTAAAAAATTATTTTAATTATTTATTTCAACAATTTAGTAAATACACAAAATACATTTGCTTAAAATTTCATAAAAAAATAATAATTTATTACATTTAAAAACAATTTGACTATATGAAGATAACCAATATATTTGGACTTTTTTTTATAAGCTGGCATTGGAAATTCTAAAAAAGCTTTCATGTCTGGATGGCATTTTTTGCAAAAATATGCCAATACTTACGAATAATTCTGTTTATCTGGCTACTTCTAGTATTATATTGTGATACAAAAACCAGTCTATCTGCCTTCAATGATTTCTTCGCAGAGACAGATTTATTAGAACCAGAGATTATATTTTGTTTCTCTTTCTGTACAAGATCTGCAGGATAAACCCTTGCAATAAATTTTTTTGACATTTGTTCAAAGCAAATTTTTTTCACTACAGGATCAGATACAATACGATCTACTCTCAATAACTGGCTCTTAGGAATGGCCTTAAAGGTTTAAGGTGGATGAAAACTATCAAAAAATAGTATATTGTTCTTATCAGTGATCTTAGAAAAAATATCTACCTTTAATCCACCTTCTCCTATATATATTTGTGTTAAGAAATTGAATAGATTGTTTCATCATATGTCAAAGTAAATTTGATCCCAATTCACTGCTCTGTTCAAGTCATCAATAAAGGTCAGTAGGGATCTAATGTCGCCAAACCATATGCCAAAACACATCGTTAATGAAACGCCACCAAGTGGCTCCAAATTGCTTGAACAAACATGTTCATAGACGAATAATTCTTCAAAATTGTTCATTAAAATGTTAGCATATGTTGGGGCGACATTAGATCCCATAGCTGTCCCTTTCTTTTGGAAGTAAAAGTATCTTTAAAAAGAAAGTAGTTCATGTAAAGTATTACCTCCCCAATAGTGACAAAAATAATTGAATCTGTTCTGCATTATATTTGTGATCACTTCCCAATACCTTTGCCACAGAAGCAACCCCACTACTATGTTTAATTAAGATATATTAAACTTGATACGTAAAGTGTAAAAAGGTTACCTTTTGATTTTGTAAGGCCAAGTTCCTCAAGCTTCCCCAAAAAGTCCATAAGTATCTTTTATATAAGAGGAAGATTTAATAACCATAGGGTTGTAAAATGTTATCCAAAAAAGTAGAGATGTTAGTAAAGATTGATCTTGAGCCAGCTACTATGGGTCTACCTGGTGGTTTGGATTTATTTTTATGAATTTTCGGCAAGCAATATATAACTGGTCTA